>NC_132895.1:12538729-12838729 GCF_030463535.1 Salminus brasiliensis
TCAGCAAAGAGGACTAGAGGATGACCAACACAAACAGGTGCAGCGACAGATGAGCTTCTGCCTCTGACTTTACCTTTACAAGGTGGACCAACTAGGTAGAATTGTCTAATAGAGTGGACAGTGACTCACAGCAGCACTGCTGTGTCTGGTCCACTTGAACCAGTGCAACACACACCAACACACTGCTGTAGTGGCGTAGTACAGTTCATTCTACAAGGGGTGGTCATAATATTCTGATATGTCTATGTCAGTGTGTGCGTGTGTGTGTGTGTGTGTGTGTGTGTGTGTGTGTGTGTGTGTGTGTATATATACTAATGAATATGGCCTAGCATACTTACATTACTGCATTAAATGATGGCCCTCTGATGGCAAGCTTACCTGAGTGGTAAGAGGATACAGTAGCGTATGAACACGCCCAGGCCCCATATGATGGTCACTCGTACACTGATGTACTGGAAGTTGTTGTTAGAGCGTGTCAGAAGGTTCCAGGAGGCCAACTCTTCAGATGTGAAGCGCTGAGTGACCTGGTCCTCTACAATGCTCTCAATGCCCTTCTTGCAGAAATAAAAGGCATCACACAGCGTAAAATCTCCCCCTGCTAGAGATTTTGGATGAGATCGACGCAGTTCCCCAATCTCTTCTTCCATGGAGCCATCGTTTTTCTCAATTATTCCTGAAATGACAGGTCATCTTCAGACTCTCGGCTCAGCTCAGTTGCAGTGTTCTTAATGAGCTACCAGGAATACCTCTCTAAAATGATCGATATTGGTCAGGCTTTCTCACTATTTCACTTTAAATGACTATATTGCAGTGTCTTGTGTGCTGAATGTAATTATGTAGAAATGTGCATGTTACTTTTGTGTCATCTATGTGGAATATTTGGTTTGGAGTGTTATGCAATCCCTTTTTGATGATTCCTTCCTTCTCAAGAAAGCTATATGCAGTTATATACTCAGAACAAGCCTTAACAACTGCAATAATAATATTTGTTTAATGAGATTAAATAAAGGGTGAAGATACTGTATTTAAGAGCAGTTCTTTTTAAAGAACATCATCATAAAGAACATCAAATAAGATCATATGAAAGCATTGGAAAATATTAATCTAAACTTTATAAACGGTTTTTATAGTTTATTTAAAGTTTATAAATATTTTGGAGGTGTCGATTTAGGAAACCTAATGCTTCCCATGTTGTGTTCTTCACCATATTTTGCATAAATAAATGATCTGGAGAGATGATCTATGCCATGTCTCAAACTGGTTAAAGTTCAAATGTAATTGCCAGCTGTCCAACTGAAATTATGAAATCTAACCTACTGCAAAGTCCAATAAACTAGTTAGTGTTCACTATTGACAATGGATGATATTTTAAGAAATTAAAATATAATATAGTGTATAAAGAATTATATAATGTAGCAAAACAGGATGTCTGTGACTTCAACCACAATGGCAGGCATTGAAAAAGCAAGACCAGCTTTTGAGATGTTTTAGAGATAACAGTATGTGAAACAAGCCTCATGCTTTTTAGTCATCTAAACATGTCTTTACAGGTGCGATTCCTGTGAATCAGTCTGGACTGCTACAGTTATTAAATCCTCTCTATAAATCAAGGTTGTTTTTGTAAGTGTTATCATTAATAATAATTTGTTAAATTACATGTGTCCTGTACACAATACTGTCGGTTCATAGCTTCGGTATGCCATGCAGACACAGTGCCAGTGTGAATCCACTCACCATTGGGCAGATGAGCGGGGAGTGTGTCCTGCTCCTTCTGTCCCCTCTGGATCCTCAGAGTGGCCCACTGCCCGCAGAACAAGGTTATTTTTGGCTGACCTTTATTACACTGCCTTACACATTTGACATAATACATCTTACATTGCTCATGTTCTCTAAACATGTCTGAGAGCACAAATCTGAAGATGCTTTTTAATTAATTAATTAATCAAACCAGATGGCTAAAAGTCAGATGGCTAAAAGTCAGATGGTCATACAGGACATCCAGTATGAAACAAATGGTGTCAGTTTTCCTCATCACACTATGTTTATGATGGACATGAATGGATTAAGGTTCATTTTCCAGGAGTTTTTAATGAATTATTCAACGAATATGTAAGCTGTAGCTATATGCCGTGAGGTGAGAACCTGGTGTGAGGGTTTCCTTGTAGTGTTTACCTCCAGAGTTTTGACCAGGACCTTAATGTAGAGGTCTGTGAAGCCCAGTGACACCCCAAACATGGCAGGGAGCACAATCAGCCCCAGCACCACACACAACCACACCTCGAAGACCACCACCACTAAGTCCCAACTGGAGTCCTCCATTTCTTCAAGCGGAGCTTAATGTTATCAAGGCATCTGCAAGAGGGAATCGTGGGAAACTACATTACACAACTGTCTTAAGCTCCAGCTCGTTGTGCTGTCGTGGCGTGAGTGGACTGTAGGTTTCATGAGTTCAGCCCAAATTCAGCCTGAACCACAACGCTTCGACAGTGCCTAGGGAACTTAAAGGCAGTTAGATAACTAGTTACTTCTGCTCCTCCACGACTGCTTAAGCTGCTTTACACGAAAGCAGCTGTACAGTAACCGTGTACTAACCCCAACAACAGTAAGTCACAGTCTCTCCTTCACAAGCTGATCAAAATCACCTACCGTGGTGGCTTTCATTCTTCACTCCCAGATGTCTGAGACTGATGTTACCAACTTTTAAGATCCAAACTCATTTTCTCCAGAGTATCTTTCGTGTACTGAACACAAAGTTCAACTGGAATTTCAAAACTCGGTGAAAATGACGGAACAGCGCCCCCCGCTGCCGAAAGGCGGAACTTCAGCAGAAACGTTATGAATCTTTTTGCCCCCAAAATGTGCTTTCGAGCGACCCGTTGAACAACCGGTTGTATCTCCCGTCATTATATATGCGCCTAACTGGGAAAATCCTGGTTTATAAACTCTCTCACACACACACACACACACACACACACACACACACACACACTTCACATGTGATCATATGCTTCCCATGAGTTCACAACTAAACACATGAAGCATAATGTGAATACTGTGTGGTCACATGTAACCACAGCTGGCAAACGCAGGTCCAGAAAGTCAGAAATCCGCTCCAGGATTTCGTTCCAGCTGCCCAGGCGGCGCTGCTGCAGCCGAGCTACCCCAGCAGCTGGAACAAAATCCCGGAGCGGATTTCTGACTTTCTGGACCTGCGTGTACAAAAAAGCGTGATATCTCCGGCGCATGTGTGGTATTGTGTGACTTTTATGTGATCACAAGTATAAATGACCATGAATTTGCATAAATGAATAAAAAGGAAAAAAGGAATATATCTTATATATATATATATATATATATATATATAAAAAGGAATCTGTGATTTTTGCAAATGCTTTAACATACATTTTTTTTTCATCGCGATTGTTTTATTCATATATATTTGCTGGATCAGTAGTAATGCTTAATAATTACTGTAATTAAATTCCATTTCCATTAACTTACATTGCAATTACACGGTATCTGTCCTTAAAGTTACATTTTGGGTATGCATGTCTTTTGCATAGCGACTATATATATATATATATGAAACTGTATATTTCCCGTGTAAATGTGTGAAAAACACATAAAGGGCCTAATACCCCATGTGAAACCCACAGATCACTGGTTATTTCATCTACTTGCGTCAGAAATCGACCTGGCAAATGCTGCCTATTTCTCAAGCCATAATCAAGGGCAAATCCGTTCTTTCGAGTATTAGTGTTTCATTTTAAACCCAAGGGATCCCAAAACGAGATGAATAGGCCCTAACAAACTGACCTGCAGTGATTCTATGACTTTCAGTCCTTATCAACAAGTTTCTGTTCCTGTATTTAAACCTATGTCATTATTTCAGACTCTAGACACATACGTGACAATGATTGGGCACTAAAGGACCCATATCACCCACTGAAACCTTGAGACTTTTCTTTTGCATGAAAAAAAAAAAAAAAAAAAAAAAAAGAGAGAGAGAGAGAGAGAGAGAGAGAGAGAGAGAGAGAGAGAGATCAATGTTTTTTTTTTGTTTTTTTTTTGGACATTTACATTTATTCTCATCTATTGAACCTATAACCCACCTGTTCATTAAAATGATATATACCTCAATTTAGAGGGGATGCTTTAATTAACTAAAGGAAACAAATTATGGGAACATTTATTTAGTTTGCACACGTATTTATGTTGTATTAAATCAAATTTAAAAAAAAATATCTAAATTATTAGCTTGTTATACTTTAGGAGATCCGTACATTGATCTGACCATCTGATCCATTCATCATGATATTGCGATTTCTGCTGGTTTTCTGCTGGTTTTGCGTGACATCCACGCTATAGCTGCTCTCCCCTGGATGGTAACAGTTATTCCACCGCGCCAGGGGGCGACATACCGCCCCAGCTCTCAACCCACAAGCCTGATCATAGAGGGAATGGTCAGAAAAGTTTGCAGGGTACTAGCTAGCGGTTAGCCTGCCGCCTGGATAGCCTCTGCATATAACGCATCTTATGAGCCTCTGGCAAGTTATTGCCAATAAAGTGGCATCAGGGTACGAACAATGAGAGCTGCTTAGTGGAGCAGAATTACACTCGGCGGTATGGAGGAGTACAGCACCACTGTTCGTGTGTCTGGCTTCGTGCTGGGTTCATTAATGTTTCAGCACTTGAACAGTGACTCTGATGCTGTAAGTACTTTCACCACATAGTCGACTGCATTGTCAGTGGCCTCCTGCCTTTCTTATAGTTGCCAGATGTATCTAGTAAGAGTTTAGGTGCATTGCTACATGACTGACTCCAGTATTGTCTCCTTCCAGCTCAGCCTTTATTTAACCTCATGTTTTTTCTGTTGTGTTGAAGTTAGTAAGTCTTGTGTTTTACACAACTGTTTTCCAACCTCGTCTATTTGCCAATTACAGCTAAATAGATCGCATTTTGTCTGGCTATTAATAATCAATTCTGGTTGCCAGTCTTGTATTACACCCAGTCTTGAGTTAGAGGGCTGATCTTAGTGACAATTCCTCTGTATTTTGACAGCCCATGATGAGGGAAACTGATTCGAGATCAGCCCTCCTACTCCTGAGGTGGTTTGTGAACAGCCCCAGTTAATAACTTCAGCAGTGGGTGTGCCAGCCTGTTATAGGCTGATCTGTAAATGCACTGGTTTTTGTGAATCCACAATAGCCCTTATTTGATGGGCTGATTTTGCTGCACAGTTGATGTACTGACTGGGGAGGGCAGACAGTTTGGCATTGTGTGATATTTACTCTTTATCCTTTGACCTCTGCTTGTGAATTAGGAGGGCCTCTTCATAGGGGAAAGTGTAGGAGAGGAGAAGAGCAAAATTACAGACTCCCAGACGGATCACATACAGTTTGTGCACACGATAAGTAAGAACCATTTCACCATTATGTCCCATATAGAACTTAAACGGTGCTGTTATGTACCTAAGTATCTTCAGTAAATTCATCTGATTTCTAAGGACCATACTGTCTTTTTCTCCCCCCAGATATTCAAAAGCATGTTACTTGCAGACGGATTCACAGGTATGTGGACTGTTTCTAACACATTTGTTTTTTTTACTTTATTGCGTTTGCATCTGCAGGTTTCCAAAAGTCTGATATGTATTTTCTGTAATCCTTTGTTAGTTTCTACAATAATGCTTGTGAAGTAGACCCGGAGAAGATTAGAGAAATCGTGTCCAATTTTAAAGAGGTACTATAATTGTTTTTTCATAAAAAGTCATATTTGTAGATGAATACACGTGACAAAACATGCATATAATATCTTTTTATTATTAAAACCATTCCCCTCTTTTTAATAAAGGAGAATGTGATTGGATGGTATCGACAGCGGAGAAACACAAGCCAGCAAATGACCTTAAAAGAACAGCTGGTACACCAGAATTTGAGAAGGCTTCTACCGCATCAAGAGCTTATTTTCTTGCTGCTGACACCCTCAGATGCTACATCATCAGGCTCCACTCATCGTCTTGAATACACAGCCTTTCTATGGAATGGCAGGTGAGGATGAATCGGTGCTCATCTTCCTAATACACAAGGCTGAAGTGCATGCACAGCCGTACTATTTCTGTAACAACTCCTTTTTGTTTTTATTTTAGCCAGTACAGTAGCATCCCTGTCTCAATAGGCAACTTGGGTATGCTGGACCAGCAGGACTACTGGAGAGTCTCGGCTACATGTCCGGCTTTGAGTCGCTGTCAAGCTGTAAAAAAACACAAGTACTTGACCCTCCCGTAGAAGTATACTGTAGCTCATATCTCTTACTCTGAGGACCATCCGTTGATGTGGTATTTCTTTTGTACCTAGGACCAAATTCTTTTGTTCAGAAGATGATCTCAGGGAGGTGGAGAAAGTCAACAACATGAACGATGCCTTGTTAGATGAAATGAAGGTAAGACATGAGGTCATGATCTTAAAACAGTGAATGGATCTTTTCTGCAGTCTAAACCCCACTGTGTTCTGCCTTTGCTTGCAGATTGTATGTGAGAAGGTGGAGAAGAGCGAGCGCTTGGTGGAGGCTCTTCAAGCAGATATCACTGAGCTCAAAGAGGCCATCATCAAGCAGAAAAAGCAGAAAGAGTGTGAAAGTAAGAAATCACTTCAGTGTCTGCATTTGTACAAGGTTTTATGGCCAAATTCAATGAATTATTAAAACTCTGTGTATTTTATTTCAGCCACAGAAAGATCCGCTCTAAAAGAACCAAAGGAGAACGTTCTGCTGTGTGCAGCCCTAAAAGCACTGTTCCCAAACACGCCATCGCTACGGACACAAACGCTAACAGTTCAGGGCTTTCCAGTACTAGAGGTGTGCTGCAGCACAGACCATGGCATTGACATCCCCACCAGGCTGCCTCTGGTCCTGGAGTACAAACATGGCATGAGGAAGAGGAAGGTCAGCAGAGGCTGCAGATTAAACGAGAAATCCCAGGCCACAGGTATCTTGCTTAGACGCAAAAGGAAGAAGAACACCACAGAAACGAGTGAATCTTTGTCAGAAAGTGGATCAGATACAGAGGTGGAGATGACCAACCTAAATGACAGTAATTCTCCGGTTTTTTAAATACGAATACTTTTTGTCGTGTCTTAAATGTCAGTGAAACTTTATTACGCTGTTTGACAGCAGCATGCATGTTGTGGGGATGCATTACTGTAATAAGTTCGTTTGTTGTCGCAGGGTGTATTTTTAAATATCAGCTTTGATGGGATTGTTGTTAAAGGCACATATCAGATATGTACCAGGTATGCAAGAGGAATCTAGGAGCTCCTATTTAAGCAAATACTTTTAAAAGTTTTGCCTTCAGTTTCCACTGAACTTCAGTTCAATAAATTGAATGTAAATCTTCCATATTTTAGGTTTTATGGAAATGTAACCATGTTCCAGTGTTGAAGTTCTAAATAAAATGTCATGTTTCATTTTTACAGTGTAGGGGAGAGTGGAATAAGATGAGCTGTTTTTTTTTTAATTATTTTTTAAGATATATTTAGAGAAATATGAGACAAATAAAACTAATGCATACAACACAGGTTCAGGATGCATGGGATGCATGGACCCTTAGCGGTGTACCTAATTCAGACAGACAACAAAATATGGGGGCCCAAAAAAGTGGATTTTTTACGTATAAAAGCCTTTGTTGGTGATGCGTTGCTCAGGTGTGGTTTTGGCCCATTCTTCCACACAAACACTCTTCAAATCCTGAACGTTCTGTGTGCAAGTGCCGTATGCTGAAAAACATCCCCAACATGATGTTCCCACCTCCAAACTTCAGTGTTGACATGGTGATATACATTGCCTTTTGACCTCTCTTTTTAACATGATGTGTATTACGGCATCCAAAGAGTTTAAGTTTGGTCTGACCAGACTATATTGTCCCAGTATTTCACAGACAGTACGCTTGACCATGCTTTTTCTTGAGCAATAGAGTCTTGCAGGGTGAGCGTGCATCACTTGCTGATTCCAGGTCTTTCTACAGCTCTCCACAGGTGGGCTTTGGCTCAACTCTTCTGATAATTATTTTTATTCCTCTGTCTGAAATCTTGCAGAGAGCACCTGGGCGTGGCCGGTTTATGATCATGTTCTTTCCTGTATCATTTCTCATCGTTAAAAATAACTTATACACATCTACGGTTTGATTTCGATGCATGTGGGGATTGGATGAATTGTTACTGACTTGGGGTGAGAATTTCCTATTAACAGCACCTTTAGAAATAGATTTATTTTGGTGATGTGAAAATTGGTGATGTCACTTATTTCACATGCTGTATGTGTAATAATTATTTATATACACACACACCCTCTCTCTCTCTCTCTCTCTCTCTCTCTTTGAGTGGGTAAGATGATGAACCACCTGTTGAACTTCCCAGGGATCTGGCTCATTTTCAGTGGAAATGGGTTTATTCCAGAAACACCACACTTTTGCTCATCCGCTCACATGTTCTTGCAGCTAGTTCATCAACATATCTGAAAATAATAAAAATTCTTAATCTGAGAGAATTTGTTTGTGAAAAAATATGTATATTTGTACTTCTTCCACAATGCTTCTTACTTCTGCAGCAAGACGAGAAAATACACATACAGGTGGGGGTTCACCTTACCCACTGGCTCCTCCTACCCCACTCTCCCCCACAAAGTCAAACATCCTGCTTTAAAAATGTTCAATTCAACAATCAAATTTCAGATTCAAGAAAAAACTAAAAAATTATGGTTAACATGGATTTTATTGTTGATCAAGAAGACAATTTTCATTAGTTTTTTTATTCAAACTCAAGTTAAGGTCGAGCGTTTGATGCGGCAGATGAGGGGATCTTTCATAAACTGTGGATTCTTCAGTGTGACCGACATGAAGCCTGTTGGAGGGACACATAGTTTAATTACTCTGGCAAATGACTGAACATGTACATTTAATAAATGGAAAATCCACAGTGGCTAACACATTATAGTTTTAAAAGAATATTAGGAATGCAGAGTCATCGTTCTTTACACCTCGAATCCAGTTTGCAGTCCTGGATTTTGTTCTAGTTAAGGGAACTGATTGACCACCCAGCATCACCCTTACCCAGGATTACAAAGTCCAGGACTGGGAACTGGATTCAAGGTCTAGATTTGAAGACCTCTGCTTTAAGGTTATATACACTCAGACATCTCAGTTACCCATTGATCGCGCCCTCTTGATGGCTTTTGTGACCTCTTTTTGTTTCCGACCACACAGGCCTGTAATGGTTGCATTTTGTTAGTTATTGCATTCTAAATATTTTACATTTTGAAGTTTCTTTTTTTTATCACTTCATCCTCACCTGTTATATGCCTGCCATATATTCTGCCTGTGTGTGGAGAGATGAACTGTGACAACAACTACAAAAGAAGATAATACGTACAGATGTTATAGGTCAGTTTAAGCCATAGTACGTAACACACTCAAAATAAAAAATTACACTTCATCAAATACTAACCTGGACATTTTTGTAATCTACTGACATGTTGCAGAGAATGCATCTTTTCTGGGGTTGTACGAATGGATTTTCCATTTTGATGGGCTAAAAAAAGACAATTCAACACTCATGTCATACAAACGTACTGAGGCAGCGACAGTACATACGTTCAGAGAGCTGAGTCAGAGGCTTGGAGCCAGAGAAACCCAGTGATATACCAGGCGAGTTCTCCTTTCAGCAAGGAACACGTTCATTGATTACTTACCATATCCTCTATGTTGGCCTCTCGTTGAGCGGTGGCCACACTCCTGAGACACCAGGCTGTACAACAGATGACCGAACAGCGAGAGGGAAATAATTAGGCCCAAGTAATTAAAAAAACTACATGCTTACAGTGATAGAAAACAAAGGCAACTGATCTCGAATGGGGATCTCATGTGTGCTTAAAATCTTCAATGGGTTCATATAATGCGGAAACGGAAACTGAATCTTTCTTTACATAAAGAAGTCTGATATAGTGCCTGATCATTGCTCAATTATTTGGTTCAATCCAGTTCATGCTGTCGCTATGAGAAAAACTAAGATATATATAGTCAGTTATGAACTGACTGTGTTTGTGAGGCACTACACAGAGCATCCAATCAGAACCAGGGCTATTTGCATACATCAGAGTATAGAGAAACAGCCTGCCTGTTTAATTCTGACGGATAAAGAGATACATAAAACCACTCAAATGACAAAAGTCGAGCTTAGATAAATGCAATAAAACAATGTAGCTATAGTTGTAATAGATGTAATATTAGACCATTTAACGTTGCGAGGCTCGTAAAAAGAAGTCATATGCTGTATAAAACACATAACGTAGCACTGTGGTTTACAACACGTATACACAGTTTTAGTTAATTAATCAATCAATCAATTAACTAATTAATTAATTAATAATAATAATCGTCATCATTATCGTCAGGTCTGTGTCTAGCACCACTGTTGGGGTGATGGGCGAGCGAAACACCGCCACTACTACCTACACTCTGGAAAATCAGTAGAAAAAAAATAAATAAAAATAAACCGTGGAGGGCAGAAGGCACCAGGAGCAGTGAAAGCCACTGCCAAGCAAGCAGCTACGTTAAAGGTGTAAGCACTGCTTCCCATGATATACGAAGAGCAAGACAACTAACGGTAGCAAATTCACACGCAAATAAGCACTAATGGTCGTTTACAAATGTAATAAATCACACGGAATACCTGGAATATTGGGCATGACCCCATGCTTAAAAATCGGTAACTGAAACACTCGAAAACTGCTAAGGGCGAACATGTTTCTAGCGGGCCACCATGACAGTCCTCGTTCCCCTGTAAACACGATAAAGCGTATCTGCGCATTCTAGTGCTTTACCGCCATCTACTGGACTGGAGGATGGTTAGTTTGTTGATAATAATAATAATAATAATAATAATAATAATAATACGTAAATAAAGAATTATAATATAAACCATTATGATATTATCTAAACTGACGAGAAGCTTTATTTAACAGTAAATCGTCACGTGGACTTTTATTTTGTTGATAATAATAATAATAATAATAATAATAATAATAAAGAAATAAAAGAAGAAAAAAAAGAAATAAACCTTTCATATGCCAGAATTATAATATAAACAATTAGGATATTGTCTAAACTGACGAGAAGCTTTATTTAACAGTAAATCGTCACGTGGACTTTTATTTTGTTAAATGTACGTCATTGCCGGTCACGGGTGGCAAATACTGGAGCGTCATTGGTCCATTTCCTCGATTGTATTTTTTAAAAGTCTCTTAATAACAAAAGTATCCGACGTCTGCATGACAGGCAGGGTAATTCAGGCCCAGTTTGGAGCTGGTGCTGTGCTGTTGATACAACAGCTAACACAACATAAGTTTTGGCAAAGCTTAACGCGGGATTGCCATGGTTCGCTGGGCTTGGCCCAGCTAGCCACGTTAGGATATCTGCTTCTCTGTAGTTAGATAGAGATAGAGATAGCTCTCTATCTATCTGTCTTTAGATGAAAGTTAGCCAGATGTGACTTGCAGCTGGTGCTCGCTACCATAGTAGAGTGATGGATGTGTCTCAGTTAGACATAAACAGGCAAATATGAATACGGACGTTGACAACTCGTGTGGAATCGCTGTTAAACGCAACGCTTGGTCGTCCAAGAAGAGGTCTAGAGAGGGTGTGAGGAGTAACTTCACTCCAGCCAAGAAAAGGCAAAGTGCATTAGTTGAGAAATGCATTGCAAACCCTGAACACAGCGCCGTTTCTCAAATCAAGACCGAGGAGAACAGAGTCGAGCAGGTAGTTTGTTTACCTGATCAGCCCTTGGTCTTGTATGATGAAAATATATGTAGGTTAGTAATACTGCGAGATCCTGGTAAGAATGGCTTAGTGTGAAGGATGCATGATGATGTCCTCATCAGTTCATTGAAAGTATCTGCATCAGACACCTGTTTAGATTTAACTGTTATTTTGAAATATTATTTAATGGCTGTTATTGGACCATTTGACTGTAATTAAAAATATAACTCAATATAACTCAATTAAACATTGATTTTATTTTTATTGAATGTTAAAAATGTTTCAGCAGATATGTGCACAAAAAATATACATCAGCATTGGTCCACATGTAATTTAACAGGGACCAATGGCACATGGAGAGGATAATACAGATTACTATGGACGTATTATAATGCCCTACAGAAATCTTCATTTTGTGTGCAATTGCTATTTCCCAACAATGTCTTACAATTCTAAGTGATCACTTTTGCAATAGCTACCTTTACTTGTAACCTGCAGTTCTGAATCATGTCTGGAAGATGTGAGATCCTCATTATTTATCTCTGACTGTTTCCCAGTGCTGCAGTGACAATGAGGACCTTTTTGATGGCTATGACAGCATCATTGGTGACAGCTCCTTCCTGGCCAAACTGGAAGATGTGGAACAGAAAGCAGAACAACATGATGTTGTCACAACAAATGTTTGCTATGACTCACTTCCTTCTAAAAACGCTGTTAAACAGTCATGTGAGGAAGATCTCACCGACTCTATCTTCACAGAGGAATTTCCTGATACATCACTGAGGGACTTCCCAAGCTCTCAGCTTGCATTTCAGCAAGATGTGTCAAACCCACAACGACAGTGCAGTTTGGGCATGGAAAGCACTTCCACTCCAGATGTGAAGCACTCAAAGCTGACTTCTGTTCCTGCAGAAACCCTTAATGCTAAGAAACCAGTCCCAAAAGCTAGACGGAGTATGACAGACCAGCTAAAGAGGGCGATGCTGGAAAATGCAGGCACATCCAACAGGATCTCCAAGACTGCTCTGCAGAAGGAAGCTGCGATGAGTGAAGAAATTAGTGTTGCCATGCAGACTATTGAATCTGTATCTAAGGAAGGGGACCTTGGCCCTTTCTTTGGGCTCCCATCCAAAGTCAAGGATTTAATAATGAGACTAAAGGGAATCCAGGACTTGTATGGTGATTAATGTACATTGTGTATAATACACTGCATAGAATTCCTTGTCAATCTTTAATTCAAGCTATAGGGGCTCTCAATTAGTATAGGTTGTTTATTGATAGTCAGCGGTGAAGAATGTTGATTAGCTGATGTTTTGAGAGTTAGGAAAGCACACTGATGCAAATTGGAGGTCTCAGTGAAGTAGATAGGATAATCACAATGCTTACACGACACTGTCTTCGTTTTGTTCCAGAGTGGCAGAAGGCATGTCTGGATCTGGACTCTGTGAAACAGAGAACGAACCTTATCTACTCTCTACCAACCAGTGGTGGGAAGACCCTGGTGGCAGAGATTCTCATTTTTAAAGAGCTTCTTTGTAAAAAGAAGGATGCAATGCTTATCTTGCCATATGTAGCCTTGGTGCAAGAAAAGGTAAAGAACATAATGCTGTCATTTGAGTTTCTCTCTGTATCAATGATTATCAAATGATCAAGAATCAGTGAGGGTCTTTAACAGTATTACACAACATACAGCTGTAGTTCTTAATAACTGATAACTTTGTAAGGGCTCTTTTTTAATAATCACAACAGATTGATTTGATTAGCTTTTTGGAAGCATTTAGTCCATTATGGAATCTGAAAATGTCCCTCTTTTTATTTCACCATTTTAGTATAATACTACCATTATGAGAATGTGACTGGAGGGACTATTTAACACTTGAAAATAGTCTGAGGATTTTATTCAGGCTAAAAGGGGGAGTATTTCCTATGTCATTTAATACATATTTTTGTTATTATTATTATGGACTCTAACTTTTGTTATTTTGGTGTTAAATTACCTTTGTCACATTGACGCACCACTACATCGAAAACCTTTCATTCTATCTTTCAGGTTCGAGGATTGGCTAGTTTTGGTATCGAGTTGGACTTCATGGTGGAAGAATATGCTGGGAGTAAGGGAAAGTTCCCTCCAGTGAAAAGAAGAACCAAGAACTCTCTTTACATCACTACACTCGAGAAAGGCCACAGCCTTGTTAACTCACTGATTGAAACAAAACGTCTAGACAACATTGGGCTTGTTGTGGTGGATGAGGTTAGTTCCAGTACGGCTGAATTTAATGCTCTGTAACATTTCTATGTGCTATATGATTTGCAAAGCACATTTTGTCATAATAATGTATGTATCAATGCAATTTGAACATATAAAAAATACTGATGGGTTCTATTACATGCAGTTAATCATTTGTTGTTTGTCATTCAATTTCTTCCAAAATTATTGCAGCTCCACATGCTTGGAGATGGCAGCAGGGGAGCTATTCTTGAAATGACTCTGGCAAAATTGTTGTACAGCAACAGTAAGTAAACCTTCCAAATGAAATGTAATTCTAACTGGAACATCACTTTTTTTAATGATTTTTATACTACTAAAGCTTTCCTTTCCTTCCTGATGTTTTACAGAGAGCTCACAGATCATTGGAATGAGTGCAACTTTGGGCAACATTGGAGATCTTCAGAGGTTCCTGAGAGCCGAAAACTATACCAATGACTTCAGACCAGTAAATATCACATCTTCAGGAAACTGATTTGAAATGACATGCATTAGGTAATATTCCAGTGTTCAGGCCTCACATCGCTGTTTCTCAGGTTGAGCTGAAAGAGTATGTGAAGCTGAGGGATAGTATTTATGAAGTTGAACCAAAGGAGGAGGAATGCTTCAGGTTCTCACGTCTTCTAGCTTTTAAGGTAAAGGAATCATTTTGTAGTGTACTTAATCAGGGTATTTCTCTCACTGCTTGATTTTATTAATTTCTATGTCATTTTTGTAGTATTCCAGTGGAATGCAGAAGATGGACCCAGATCACATTATTGCTCTGGTAACTGAAGTAATACCACAGCAGTCCTGTCTGGTTTTCTGTGCTACCAAGAAGAACTGTGAAAATGTTGCTGGCATGATCTGCAAGTATTTGCATAAGTATGCAAAATCCTTGTATTTCCATTTTTGTCATTTGTCACTTTTTGACATGCTTTGAAACTGACAGTGATGCTTCAAAGTGACTTGCAGAAGATTTCATTGAATTTCATTTCATAGTTTTTTCTCCTTCTGTAAAATGCGATTTTGGAGATGCAAGACTATTGTGTGACACTGACAATACGTAAATCAATATAACACACCCTTGTTTTTATGTAATTTGGTCACATGTAAGCAACTATTAATATTTCTTAGAAATGAGATGTTGGTGAAATTTTATGCTGTCATCCCATGAAATACCACAGCTTTTTAACCAATCAGATTGTTAAAAATTGAAACTGTATAATTCAAAATGACATTTTTATTACACTTTTGTTGTCTTTAATTGGCATAAAATTTAGCTGCAATGTGCAACATTTTACAGAGACTTTCTGAGGCACAGAGAGAAAGAGAAGGCCAACCTACTGGCTGAGCTCAGAAACGGTGGAAATGGGTCCCTGTGTCCAGTGCTGCAGAGGACTGTGCCTTTTGGCTTGGCCTACCATCACAGTGGCCTGACCACTGATGAGAGGAGGCTGGTGGAGGAGGCTTATTCCTCTGGAGTACTTTGTCTCCTCGCCTGCACTTCTACTCTGGCTGCAGGCATCAACTTGCCGGCTCGCAGGTCAGTCTTGTTTCGAGTGTGTTTCATTACTGTCATATCTAAACATTGTATAACAGCTTCAGTATCATATTGATTCTCTACCAACTATGTGACTTTGGTGAAGCGGACAGGAAAAGCACTTGCAGATCTGTGTCAGCGATGAGTGCAACTTAAAGTAGCTGAATGTTTGCATTAGAAGTGGTGTCCGCAAACATTTGGACATAAAGTGCATGTTGAAGTTGAAGTTTTATGTGTTTATGACTTGCTGCATTTACTAATTCTTATTTTGTGTGTATGTGTGATGCATAGGGTGATACTCCGCTCCCCTTATGTGGGTGCAGACTTCTTAAAAAGGAGTCAGTACAAGCAGATGGTGGGAAGAGCAGGGCGTGCTGGTATTGATTCAGTGGGTGAGAGTATCCTCATTCTACAGGATAAAGATAAAGACATGGTAAATATCAGCATCTCATTCCATCACTATATACACTGCAGATGTTCATAAATATGTACAGTACATATTAGAGGCTGTTCATTATGTTTGTCAATAGGTTAAGAAGCTAGTGTCCGCACCAATGGAGAAGTGTTACAGCAACCTGCTGCATGATGGGTCTAAGGGTCTTTTGAGCCTCATCCTCTCCCTTATTGGCCTTAACGTAGGTGCTTTTGTCCCCAGCATAAGAGCCAGCTAATGACAATTTCAGCTTCTCAAGTGATTTTGATTAATAACCCCTGTTACTGGTTAATAATGGCCGCATGGTTATTGTTATAGGTAACCCGGTCTGCAGAGCAGGTTGTGGATTTTATGTCTGGGACTTTGCTAAGTGTCCAGGAGACTCAGGCTTGTCCTCAGAAAAGCCTTAAAGAGCTTACGCTGGAGTCCATTGAGATCCTAAAGCAAAAGGGTCTCATTGAAGCTGCTTTGGATACACCGTTTGAAGCTAGTCTACAAGTCACCAGGCTTGGAAGGGCAACGTATAAAGGTGGGATTTTATGTTGTATGAAAAGATTTTTTTTTGTATTATGAGGTTTAATGTTTCATATTAAAATTAATATGAAAAAATATATGTAATATATATGTAAAATGTAAATGCAGTATTTGTACATTTGATTGAAATTACATTTTGTAATTATTTATAATTAACTCATGCCTTTATAATTAACTCATAACTTTTTTTCAAGCTCAGTGAAAACTAAAATTCAATAATTCCATTTTAATCTGCCATTTAGGGTTCTAGTTTTAATGTTTACACAAATATATAGATGGATTATGCTTTGTTTTATTGACTTTAAAATCCAGATAATTGACTGGTTAATTAAATAACTAGATTTTTAAGGCATTTTGTGAACTGAGTAGTTAATTCTACTACTTTTTTTGATTCAGCATTATGCTTGGCTTAGTTACACTTACTGTTCTTTGTCCCCTCATCAGGCTCTGTAGACCTAAGCTACTGTGATGTCCTCTACAAAGATTTGTCAAAAGGTCTGGAGGGTCTGCTGCTTAACAGTTTCCTGCATTTGGTCTACCTGGTCACTCCTTATGACTTGGTTTCTCAGTGTAAACCAGACTGGATGATCTATTTCACACAGGTTAGAAGCCTCCACTCTTGGACTGTACATATGAAACCTTATACCAGTTGCACTTTGACATTTTACACATACATTTAATGTGAGAGCTTCATGGTGCTTAATAAAAGTACATTTTTCTTTCAGTTCGCAAAGTTATCTCCTGCTGAACAAAAAATGGCAGCTACTATAGGGGTTCCTGAGAGCTTTGTGGCAAGGAAAGCAGCTGGACAGAGTGTGAGGAAGGTTAGACTGCATTCCTTTTGTGCATTTGTATTCGTGGGAGAACTGTTTATCATGCTTTTCTACATGGGATTAAATTGGATTAGTCTTTTTTTTTATTTTTTTTTAAGAAGGCTGTACTTAGTATATCATATGCCATTTGTAAATCTGATTAACTGTATTGCTTCTCAAATCTCAATCCCCTTATGGTCCATATAAAGTACTTATGTTAAATCCACATTTGCTCATGCATTGATCATTAAGTTAGTGAAGCGATAGCAATTAGCCGGCCTAAATCCGCTTATGACTGGGAAATCCTCATTAGATTGCAAGGTTTCATCAAGTTCACTTGTGATTTGTGTCTTTTGTGTATCTCAGAGTGTGGATACATTGGTGGTGAACAGGCTGTACCTGGCGCTGGTGCTTTATTTTCTTCTGAGGGAGACCAACCTGTGGAGTGTCTCCGACAGGTTCCAGCTGACTAGAGGCTTTGTTCAGACTCTCCTCAGTTCTGCCTCAGCTTTCTGCTCCTGTGTGCTGCACTTTACAGAGGTTTGATCAAAACACATGCCACATATCACTGGGTACATAATACTGCAATATCAAACTGTACCAGTGCATGATTAGGTATCCTATCATTGTTTTGTGACTAGCATGTTAGCTTATGGCTAGAGTGTTAAATGAGACCCTGTAAAGTAGAATTGGGCCGATCAGTGTTTCTGGGGACAATCTTTCACGATCGCTGGTACTGCTTATTTTTACTGTTTATCAAATTGGATACAGTATTTTTACTATTATGATACTTTAATCAAGACACTATTATATGATATGGAATAAATTATATATTTTGTAAATTGTTACACCCCTACACATACAATCATATTATGGTGATTAATGTATTCACTCTTTAAAATAAACTTTTTAAGTAGTTCTTTGAGTGATTCCATAGAAGAACCACTTGTGTGTTGTAATAGAGGTGAGTATAAAGAGCCTTTAAATTGGTAAATTGGTACTTGTTGTAAATGTTCTTTAGAATACAAGATTCTTCATACTCAAAACATCTGTATTACAAACATGGTTTCTTATGGAACTAAAAGCATTGCTCAATGAACCACTTAAGTGTAGGTGAGAATTTCCACAGAATGTAATTTCCTACTGTTACTTTCAGTTTTCATTTGTTTAGGCCCTCTGGGTTATTGCAAAACTATAAATTCTTTTATAAATTAATTCATGAAATGGTTTTGCTCCTTGGTCAAGTTTGTACACATTTCAGTCTTGGCTTGTGCTTGCAGGAGTTGGAGGAGTTCTGGGCCTATAAGGCTCTTCTCACAGAGTTGACCCGCAGGCTGACCTACTGCGTACAGGCAGAGCTCATTCCCCTGATGGAGGTAGCTGGAGTAATGGAGGTGTGTGTCAAATCTCATCGCCTCTTGTTAGATATCCACTGTAGCATTTTCTCTCATTCTGCATGCAACTATAAACGCTTTCGAGAAAAACAGCTCAATAGTATACCTATCAATTTGAAGGACTTTGAAGGATTGATATGCCATCATGCCAAACGGATCCAAAATAATATGTATAGCAATGAATAGCACGCTAATTTAACTGAATGCTTTACTTAAAATCTAATTTGATGTGTTGTTGAATGTGTGTCTGACTAGTTCTGTACTGGAACCACAAAGCTAATGTAGCTAAAAAGCTAAAGCATAGCTTTCCATTATATTAGCCTGTTGAGTTTCAGTATTTCTATAATAATTCTTACTATGTTTTTTTTTTTTTTTTCTTTGTTTTGTTTGTTTTTTTTAAATGGCTGCAGGGCTGATTATGACTCAGTACTGAAAATTATACCTTTCCCTTGCTTGCTTTGTTTACAGCTCCGGGCCAAGCAGCTCTACAATGCAGGCTACAAGACATTAGCTCATCTTGCCAATGCTGACCCAAATGTATTGGTCAAAAAAGTGGAGAACCTCTTTAAGAAGCAAGCCAATCAGATTGTGGCGTCTGCAAAAGTTAGTACAACTTAACTTTTTGTTTTCCGTTTTTGATCATCATGGAAAGTTGTTACTTGTAAACACTGTAAAAAAAATCGTTAAAACCTACCATTCAATCACTGTCTATCTCTACAATGGTGACTACAGGAGAAGGCAAACTGTTCTTGAATTTAAATGGAAGCCAATGTAAAATAAGCGTTTATTCCAAGTAGAGCCTTTCTATAGATTTATTGAGCTACAGGGCTCAAATGGAGAAAACTAATGCATGTTTTTCATTGGACAGCAGTTATGTACACTCTTAACTTTAGTCTTTCATTTAAAATGTTTCAGATGCTGTTACAGGAGAAAGCAGAGGCCCTGCAGGAAGAGTTTGACGATCTACTTATGTTGCCTGTTGATCTGCCATCATAGTAAATCTTCATCTATTATGTAAATTAATATGTATATTTATTTTTTTAGCTTTCTGTAAATATTGGTGCTAATATAAATGTGAGTAACTAAAATAAAACCAGTACATTCTGTATGATTTGTTTACCATAGTTTGACATTTTTTTGATTTCCCAAGCATGAAGGCATAAATCATTTAAAAAGTATAGTAAAAAGCAGGTTTGGGATTGTGAGTATATTGAATGACCACGCTACTAAAGCATGAGTAGACTGATAAATCAGTGTGCTGATCAGTTATTTATCTCAGTGTTACTGAGCTCTGCTAAAGCGTGAGTGGACTGATAAATCACTGTGCTGATCAGTTATTTACCTCAGTGTTAGTGAGCTCTGCTAAAGCCTGAGTAGACTGATAAATCACTGTGCTGATCAGTTATTTATCTGTGTTACTGAGCTCTACTAAAGCATGAGTAGACTGATAAATCACTGTACTGATCAGTTATTTACCTCAGTGTTACTGAGCTCTACTAAAGCCTGAGTGGACTGATAAATCACTGTGCTGATCAGTTATTTACCTCAGTGTTAGTGAGCTCTGCTAAAGCCTGAGTAGACTGATAAATCACTGTGCTGATCAGTTATTTATCTCAGTGTTACTGAGCTCTACTTAAGCCTGAGTAGACTGATAAATCACTGTGCTGATCAGTTTATTTTCAGTGCTGTAGGGTTTAGCTAGAGCGGACCAGGTGTTTATCTTAGTGTTACTTAGCTCTGCAAAAGCATGACATACGTATGATTGAACTAGTCTCCTTGGTAAAGGGCATGTTTGTGAGTACAGTGTTGTATTGTACTGCATTTTGTGGCACGTTGTTAAACACATCATTAACTGGAAGTCACGAGGCTGGCAGGCACATAACACACATAAGACATGAGTATGCAGTTTTCATGCGGGTCAATAATTTACCCGGTCATGGGACAGGCAGCAGGATACTACTGAAGGTGGAGGGGATGGCTCCGGGTCCAGAAATGTGAGAGCCACAGTGAAGAGAAGCAGGCCTTGTGTAACTTTTTACATGTCGTAACAGAGCTGGCTGCATTGAGGACAGTGTATTCACTACTGGTAAGGAGGCTGTAAATCGTTAGACGATGTACTTTACCTGTTTACCTACAGAGCAACCTTTTAGGCAGTGTCTGTGACCAGCACGCCTTCATCGGCTCGCCAATCGCTGTGCAATGATTGTGGCCAATCAGCGCACAGCTTTCATCTCGCGCTCTCGAATCTCCTCATTCAGCTGTGAGATACGTAACAACGCAGGCCACGCCCACCGGCTCCTATCCCGCCTTGTTTGTTTAGTCTCTCGTCTGGCTGCACTTTCTTTCAGTGCGAGCGGGTTTTTACAGGAAATGTCTGTGGCTGCGGCTGAGTCATGCGTTTCCAATAGTTCAAACAGTGTTTCTGTCTAGTAGAAGGACAGTGCCACTGATGTAGCCGAGTCTACAACTCCTAGACACCATGAGGCAGCCGGGACTCAGGATTTCAGCAGGCACCTCTGCGTCGCTCCTCTTAACTGCTGCTGTGTTCATGCATACACTGCCAGCTGGGGCGGTTCCTGCTCCCGAGAATGGGGACGGGTTTGAATCCGCTGCCCTTGAACTGGATGTTTCGAGGTTGGAAAGAAAAGTGGACGAACGGTTCTTGTCCGTGTCCATAGATGCAAGTCTCATGGCCCAGGAGAAGTACATGTATCTACTTGGGTGAGTGTTTGAGGAGATCTTTTTTGTTTTTAAACCATTAAACCCTTCACAGGTCCTTACTATAGTAACTACATTACTGCCACAGTTAACATCAGGTTCACAAACACTAAAACAGAAGCCAGTAGGACTCCACAAAGTGTGCTAGACTCATATAATTTAGTGTTATTATTATTATTATTATTATTGTTGTTGTTGTTGTTCTCTCTCATTTGTTTTGTATTGTATATAAGGTTTTTATTTAAGCTGCCCCTGTGCTGTTACTATTTCTACTATTTTCACTCGTGTCTTATTTTGCTGTACTATGTCTCTTCTTCTTCTTCTTCTTCTTCTTCTTCTTCTTTACCTGCCATTACCAATATTAACATCATTACTCTCATTACTCATCCACTCTTATTACAGCCATGACTATATCAAGTTATACTACGCCATGATTAATATATTATGATCAGAAATATGTTGCAGTTCAACAGTATGGATGGTTTGGTCACTTTTATCAGTCATTTATAATTGGTTCTGACCAGACGAGGATGGGTCTTGGTTCCTTCCAAGGTTTCTTCTTCCAGCTCTGAGGGAGTTTTTCCTTGCCACTGTCACTGTTGGCTTGCTTCCAAGTCTTTCCAAAGTTTTTATATTATTTATTTTTCTTTTTTCTGTCTTTTATTAATTACTGATTGTGTAAAGCCGCTTTGTGACAACAACAGTTGTAAAAAACGCAATACAAATAAATTTGACTTGACTTCCTGTGGGATTAAATCAAGTGATCTATGTATCTGTCTGTCTAAAATAATTCATAATAGTTTCTGTTTTATGAAATATAGCTAGGGTTCTGTTTTTTAAACTGTTTTTTTGTTATATAAAAATGGTAAGATGTAAACATGGGCATTCATTCCTTGTTTTAAAGAACTTTACTCAATCTGAATTGTGTCTTGGATTAGTTTTTACTGTAAATAACTAACATTATGCAGTTAAATTAACATTACATTTCAATACCAAGAAAATATGGGGCGCATGTTCAGAAAATGACTTTATTTGCACTGTTGAAATCATAACCATAATGATTGGTGTGGGGCACAACATATAACACCACTGCAGTGTTTGATTCCGGGTCTGGGTGACTGTGCTGCGCTACACCAATAAGAGTCCTTAGATAAGACTCCTTAAACTACAGTAGCCCATCTCTGTAATACAAGTAACCTTGTAATGTGCCCTGGATAAGGCCATAAATGTAAATGTAAATGTAAATAACCCCTGCTTCCTTTTATCACCACTATAAAGAAGTGAGCTGATAAGGTCGTCACACCATTTCCCATCAAATCTTTGTAAATGACTTTGTTTACAGCCACTAAGTTAAAAAGGGCTTTGGAAACATTCCTCTTTTCCATAGAACTCAGTATTCTCATAGTTTGGTTATTAGTGGTTGTTCCCATAGTTTATTTCCTGTTAGTAAGCAGCTGTGGCTCTGAACTAGAGTGTACATCTGACTTTACAGGTCACCAAAGTTGAGAACCCTTGCAAAAGCCTTGACTCCAGCGTTTCTGAGGTTTGGAGGGACTGAGCAAGATTTTATGCAGTTCGTCCCACAGCGAGAATATTTCAGATCAAAAGACTACAGGACAAGTTCTTTTCATCATTTAGGTATGCAGTCTTCACCTTACATATATTTCACTTCACGGGTAGTGGCTAGACTGTTGGTTTAGAGCCTTTAGTGTAGTCATCTGACTTCTTCAGCATGATTCCTGTTTTGCCTTAATAGGAGAACAGCAACCTGATTCACTCGAATTCCCCTTGTGCCCAAGTGACTTCGGGGAACATATAGGGAAAGAGTAGTGGGACTATTTTTGAATGTATGTGGTTAATGTGTAAAAGCCCTTATGTCCATTACTGTCTAGAATCATGCCTTCTGGTTTACATTTTCCAGTTATCTCATTATGGTGACATTTTGTTTCTGTGTGATTAAACCATCTCTTGTTCTGTAGGAGATTCCTGTAGTAGATTTGAGCTTCCTCCACTGTTGGAGGAGAAGTTGAAGCAGGAATGGGCACAGCAGGCCTTGATATTATACATGGAAGAACATCTGGGAAAATATAGCCAAGTGAATTTCTCTGGTAAGCAAGTTAGTCCTTTCCTCACTGAATAATAGGAAGAATAGTACAAGGCCAATAAATATAGTTTTTTTTTCTTTCTACTGATAAAGTTCACTCTAAGATATATGTAAGTGTGTGTGTTATTGTAATACATGTATGTATATGTAATTAAGTCATTAAGTGAGTTTAATTTATTGGGTTTATTTCCTGATTGAACAGAAAATGCAGTTGACTTGCTCTACGCCTTTGCAAACTGCTCTGGATTGGACCTGATATTTGGGTTGAACGAGCTGTTCCGAACACCTGACAACACCTGGGACAGTCAGAATGCTGAGCTGCTGATAAACTACTGTGAATCCAGACAGTACATCATGTCTTGGGAGCTGGGCAATGGTGTGATTTGATTTTGTATATTATCTTTTTGCTTTAATATTTCAGAAGAATGCTGCAGTTTTTAAGGTGATATTCTGATAATAATAATAATAATTAATTATTATTATTATTACGATTATTATTATTATTATTATTAATAGTAGTAGTGGTAGTAATGGTATTATTAGATCTGTGTCATTGTGTCATTCATCACAAGCAAGCATTCTTTTATGACTATGACATTTTATATTGCTCTTTTTTCCTCTAGAACCCAACAGCTATGAGAAGAAGGCAGGAATTACAGTAGATGGTTACCAGCTGGGTCAGGATTTTCTCCATCTTCATAAAATCCTACAGGAATCCAAACTCTACAGCTCCTCAGACCTCTATGGTCCAGATATTGGTCAGCCACGAGACCACCGCAAAGATTTACTCACAGGGTATGGTTTTCAATAAATGTTAATATCATGCTGGATTTCTTTACAAAATTGGAAAAACCACGGGCATAATGGACAAAATATGGGAATAATGCACACATAGTCCGCACAACATGTGTAAAACAACGTGCTTGCTTAATAAGGAGAAAATTACGGCAAGTATATATCTACAGTTTTAACAAGATGGTCACCACTACTACAGACAAGTCACCTCCGTTTTCCTAGTGTGTGTGTGTGTGTGTGTGTGTGTGTGTGTAAAGAATATGAAAAGAATTTAATATTCATGTCACTGGATAGGCATCTCACTCAAATTGTATGCTTTTGATAATTTAATGGACTATGTGGATTGAATAAAATCAGTTAAAATGCTTAATGAACATGAATACCCAAATATTTAAAATATTTGTTTACACTAAAAAATTCAAAGCGTGTCTCTGAGCTTTTGATAAGAAGAGTATGTGCAGATTGCTATGTAGTACACAAAACAGTGAATCATCTAAGAGCTCAGCCTTCAATTACCAGATTTAATGCTGTTGTATTGAAGTAATGCATTTGACAGCTAAACTCAATCGATTTTCTGTTTGTTTTAACAGATTTTTGGAGACTGCAGCAAAGGCCATTGATGCATGTACCTGGCACCAGTATGTTTTACTGTTATCACTATTCATGCTCAATACACCATATAGCTAATTCCATACATGCATGGTAACATGCACTATATGTGTATGTTATATTTGAACAGTTTTTGGGTTATATTTAAAATATTTAAAGAGGTTTTGGTTGTTCTGTGCTCCAGTACATTTAATTTCAAAGGAAACAATAACTATGAGGTTAAAATGCAGTATTTCCGCTTTAATTAAAGCTAATGTCATACATGTGTGTGGACACCCCTTCTAAGAAATGCATTCAGCTTTAAGTTGCACCCATTGCTGACACAGATGTGCAAATGTATGCACACACATTCACAGGCTTGGGTTATATTGGATAAACAGTCTGTTTATCCAATATAAAATAAATAAATATTTTTCTTTATTGTATATTATTATTATTATTATTGTATTATATTTGTAATACATAATTAATGCATCCATACCAGATCTAATTTCATTAATATCTGCATTGTCTGTTGTTCTTTTCTCTTATTAGCTATTATGTTAATGGTAGAGATACATCCTTGGAGGATTTCCTAGATCCTGAAGTGCTCGATACACTCGCTGACAAAACTAACGAGGTCTTTAAGGTAAAAGATTCTTATCTTGTTTAGCATAGCCTGCAGCAAGTTTCCGATTAAAACACTGTAATGGAGTTTGATGCAAGTGCTGATTACAGTGTAGTTTTTAAATATTTGAAGAGTTTTTGGTTGTTCTGTGCTCCAGTACATTTAATTTCAAAGGAAACAATAACTATGAGGTTAAAATGCAGGATGTCCATTTTTTAAATTTAATCCTCTTAATCCTGTTAATTTGTTTGATCTTTATTTTTTTATTTTATATATATATTGTTGCTGGATCCTGTGAATTAAGAGGTTGTTGGGCAGTCAGAGTACAAATCATGCTACAAACAACAAACAAGCCACTTATTAGCCAACACTTTGAATTCAAATGAGTTTGCAAGACAGTAAGTCTACTGTTAATATTGACAAACTTCGGTCGGTTTGCATGGATTACTTTGATAAGATGGCAACTCTAATGATGTCAGTTTAGTGTGTAGTTCAGAGGATCAATTGGCAGAAAATTATGTCAGACATTTTTGTTTAGGGCCTAATGTTGGAAATGTTTTTTTTTCACATAGAGAAAAACAGCCTAGTTCCTAAGATGGGCATGGTTCAGAGTTTTATGAGAACTGCTTAAGTAATAATTCTGAAATGCACTAAACCATGGTACACTGTATTAACAAAAGTATTGGGAAACATTTCTTCTGAAATCAAGGGTATTAAATAGTTTATACTGACCTTTTTGGATTAACTGTCTTCACTGTTCAGAGAAGACTTTCTACTAGAGAGTTCGTATTGCTTTGGGAATATTTCTCTATAGGGACTAGACAGACGTGCAAATGTTCCGCTTCACCTAATATAGATATAAATACTCTCAAATTAACCTCTGATTAAGCCATATATTTGTCTTTTGTAGATTGTGAATTCTCTGTCTCCTGGGAAGAAAGTCTGGCTGGGAGAGACAAGCTCAGCATATGGAGGTGGTGCTATAGGCCTCTCGGACACTTTTGTTGCTGGTTTTATGTGAGTACTTGATTTCATTTCGATCAAAGGTCTGAATGAATCTATTCAGGGTAGAATTACAAGCACTATTGTGTATTTTATTCAAGTTTATATGTAGGGAGGTGTTCATCATTACTTATGCTACTATCAGTAACATAAGCTGTGTAGAATCAAGGCATTTGAGCACATACCATATAGTAAAACTGCATTGAACCTGAAAATGTGTATCCATTATGGTGCTCTCTTTTAAACAGAGGTTTTATAAATGAATGGTGTGGTTGAACAGTGTTTGTTTCCTGAAGGTGGCTGGACAAACTTGGACTTGCTGCCAAGCTAGGTTTGAACGTTGTTATCAGACAGGTGTTGATCGGCTCTGGAACATACCATCTAGTGAATACTAACCTTGATCCTCTTCCGGTACGTAACTCTGGGGGTTGTTTTCCATGTCCATTCTGATGAGCATGATTGCTGTGCCTTTTTTTAATTAGAAATGTAACTTTATGCTACATTCTCTTTATGGTAGGATTACTGGCTGTCACTGCTGTATAAAAGGCTAGTAGGACCTGAAGTGTTGAAAGTAGCAGTTCTCTCGAACTCAGGCCGAAAGCACCTATTACGAGTGTACCTTCATTGCACTAACAAAAAAAGGTACTGCACCTCCACTGACTTCTCTCGAGCATTCATGAACACCTCTTGAGACATTTCATAGTCCAACAGTTCAGCTATTGTTGAAGACTTGTTAAAAAAAAAACTCTACATGATTCTCTTCTTTTTCAGTTCAAGTTACAGACGAGGTGCGGTGACGATGTTCGCCCTTAACTTGGGCAAAAATCCAGCCACAATCAGTCTACCAGCCCGCTTTTCCAACAGCACCATTGAGGCCTATGTGCTCCAGGCACCAGAGCCAGGAGAGGAGGGGCTCAAATCCAGGTGCGGGTTCTTACACTCCTACCAGATTATTGTTCATCCAGTATGTTTGGTTACACCCTGTCATGCTATTCTGGTTTCAGCTCAGTGTGCTTTCATTTGCAGGGCTGTCACACTGAATGGAGTTTTGCTGAAGATGGTGGATGAACAAACACTCCCTCCTCTTCAGGGAACTGACCTGCCTCCTGGAAAACATCTTAAACTGCCTGGATTCTCCTTTGCTTTTTATGTTTTGAAACACGCACATGCTCCTGTCTGCTGATAAGGGCTAAGTATAAGCCCAGTGAGGTGGTTTACCAAGGCTGCTGTTTGTTTTGCAGAAGTTGAATATGAATTTTGCACTGAGTTGCACTTGTGCCAAAGAACCTTAAACCTGGAACGAAGTCAGTATGTTTACATTTATTTAATCAGGCATTCAGTTTGGAAAAATGTACTTTTACAATTCAAGAAAAGATGTTTTTGTGTAATGCCTTTTTAGTGGAGCATTAGGAGCCTTGCCCAAGGACTTAAATATGTAAGTGCTACAAATGGTCCTGTGAGTGATGAAATACAAGAACCACTTTGGTTCCATAAAGAACCATGTTTGTAATAGAGATGTGAGTTTGATCTTTACCAATTTAATTCACATTTAACACAAGGCTAAAACAAGCATGGGTCTTTACAGAACCAAACTTTGTTCTTTGAACTATTTGTAGCACCTTTACTTTTAACAGTGTAGCATAGTGCACTTTCCCAGGTGGGGAATCAAACCCCCTGACTGGCAGTGGTGTTACCCACTCAGTTGTATCAACTGCTTAATAAACACTGGATACATAATCCTCATAATTCAAGTACATTCCTGTTCAGAAGGTATTTTATTTTGTTTTATTTCATTGTAAGAGAACTGATCAATGTTCATGTATGTATAATTGAATTTTTAACAGTGTATTTTTTAATTAAATGTTTTTAATGTGCATAACAACTTGATTTTTTTTTTATTATTCTAGTGGTGGTAGTATCTGACATTTCTTACTTTTATAGATCTCTCTTAACCTTCTTTGTTTACAGAAAAATGAACAAGGTAACCAGGAATTCATTGCTGGTTTTGAACAATGGGTGTTTGTTTCTTTGTTTAAGGTATGCAGTTTTTTTTTTCTTCATATGAAGAAAGAAAGGGAACAGTGTAGCACAGCTGCCTTTTATTAGCACATGGCACTCAGAGCTGACCACAGACAAAGTGACTGACATGCAACTTCCTTCATTCCTCCTGTTCTTCTCCGTGTGTGATAATGTAGCAGAGGGATTTGTAGTCCAGGTTGCCTGCTGAGTCAATGTTGGAGGACTGGAACATCTGACGTACCTTTAATTAAAATGTAGTGTGAGACAAAACAAAAAAGTGTGTGTGTGTGTGTGTGTGTGTGTGTGTGTGTGTGTGTGTGTGTGTGTTCACAAGTGCTGCATTAAATCAGAAAAAATGCTGTCTATGTTTCTCACCTCCTCTGCACTAAACTTGTTTGCTTGTGTCATCAGGACATGCTTCAACCTGGAATGTAAAGAAAGACATTGCTGAAATCTGAATTCCATGTCTTGCAAAGCTGCTGTGTTGACTAAAATGACTTATTAGGCAGATGAATGACTTACTCGTCTGTATGTATATAGCCCTTCGCTTCAGGATCAAACATCTTGAAGGCGTTAAGTATGGTATCTTCAGGGTCGGTGCCTAAATTCAGAGAATTTTCTTTTAAATATCAAAAACTGTAAATTTATTATTTATTAAATTATTAAAACTTTAAATTAAATATTTTATCCCAAGTCAATCTGGAGCATTTCTATTGGTCCAGTCATTGTCAAAGAATAAAAAACTAGAACATTTTGTGTGAGGAATGACCTGCATAAATAACGTAATTAAAGCTCATATATTAGCCCGGTATAAGAACTTTGACCATTCAAACATCTACACTTTTTATTGTAACTCACCGTGCAGTTTTTCTCCAAAAAGGTTAAGGAACATGGTGAAATTGATAGGACCACTGGCTTCTTTCAGCATGTCTTCCAGTTCAATATCTTTAACATTCAGTTTACCTGTGAATTGAGGGATGTTTCAAGAAACCCTAACAAGAGTCTGTGCACTGAAATCACACACATACAGTGTGTTCAAGTGATTTAATAGTAATACTATAAAATACTAATATACTATATTTATTTATTAATACTAACCAAGAGATGCATATGTGTCTTTGAGGTCCTCCTTGTCAATGAAACCATCTCTGTTTTGATCAATAAGTGTGAACGCCTGTTCCAGAAACAAATTTGGTAATCAGTGTTACATGTTGTAGGTAAATCCACAAGCTTTGAGTAGCGGGTGTTGATGGAGTTCAATCCTTACCTCCTTAAATTCCTGGATTTGAGTCTGCTCGAACATGGAGAACACATTGGAGGAGGCCCGCTGGGCACGCTTGGCGCCCCCTTCCTTCTTCTTGGTCTTCCTGCTGGCCTGAAGGATCATATGGGGATGTCACAAAATTAATTCATTTTCGAAATAGGACACTGCAGTCTGCTGCATCTGTAGCATATGATCAATTACTACAAACCATATGCTTGAATCCATACCACCTGCTCAAGTACATGGAAAATATTGTTTGTGTCAATATACTGGCTGTATAACACAAATGCAACAGATAGATTAGATTGAAATGTAAGAGAATTGTGTAAGTAACAGAGACAGCAACACAAATCATGTCAGATAAGTATTACAGAGGTTAGGTTCTTATATAATATAACATATTGTCATATATTATGAGACTACAATACAATTTAATTAGCTATTAAATAGTATTTTGACTAGCAGTAGACAGATCTTACAGCTCCTTCAGAAAGGAAAAACTCTACAAAACTCACCATCTTCCGCCCGCGCTGATGCTGCGCTTCAAATGTGTGTGTGTGTAATTGGGCTGGAAAGTCAAAGCTTAAATACAGCAACTGTCAGTGAGAGGGAGAGGCTCAGTGCTGCTGACCCGCATGAAGCATCTCTCACTGGGAAAAGCACTAGTTCAGCAGGGACCACTAGCCAGGCCAAAGTACTCCATACATGGACAAGCTGTCAGGCAAGGTCCAGGTCCCCCAGAGGCCAAATTAGTGCTCTTAATAATTGGACTCTTTGTCAAGGCATTTGCTTCTCATTTAAAACCCAGAGCAATAGAGTGAAAAGCATGAGCAGAGTGAAATATATATAAAAAAAACCTGTTTTTTTGTAAATGAGCCATCATATTTAATAAGAGTTACGTATTCATAAATGGTTGAGTGAGTATCACACTGAAAAGTTGCTCTACCAGGTGAAATGATGTTTTCATAAAGGTGCTTTAAAGCTTTGAACTTGGCACACACAGGACACTTCTTTACTATGATATATGCTAATTTAGCACTGCTTACATTCCTATACAGGTTGGAACATTGAGGTTTAGCCTCATATGCAGTGTACACAGTATTTAGTGTAGTCTGGCTATGCAGTGTAACTACAGCATGTTAAGACCATCTGCTTTCTAATTTCAAATTGCTACATCATTCCACAGCATGGTCAGAACACTAATGGTGTCTAAAATTATCCTCCAAAATGTACATAAGACCCAAGAGAGCTGCTATTCTAGTAATGTAATTAGTACAAAGCGCCAGCAGAAGCAGCAACTGTGCATCTGGTGGTTGTTCTTTACACTGTATCAAAATGTAAAGATGAATGGACCAACAGAAAAATGGAATCAGATATTTTTACATTGACCTCCATTGAATGTTAAGAAGGTTTTGTTTTTTACCTGTAAATTTGGCATTTTATACATACAATAGCCATGTCCAAAACTGTGCCCTGTTCACTATTTAGTGCCCACTTTTAGTGGGGTTCTGCCATTTTGTAGCAGTGTCCAAAGACATGGTGCAGAATTTTCAGTGCACTATAACAAACCCACTATGCAAACAATGTACACTAGCGGACATAGAATACCCATAATTCCTGGCACCAGTCCATCGCAGGGTACCACACACACTCACGTCTAAGGAATATTTAGCATAGCTAATTCACCTAATGTGTGATTTTTTAGGAGGTGGGGGGAACTGGAGTACCTAGTGGGAATCACAGGGACAAACCCCCTAAACTCCTCACAGTCAGTGAGGTGAGGTGGGATTGAACCCACAACCCTAGGCCCAGCCCAGGAGCTGTGCGGCATGCATGACCTGCGTCACACCCCACATTTGAATGGAACTAACTAAATAAAATGCACAAAGGTAAAACACATAAAGATCAGCAAGTAATATTCTCTCATTAACATTCTCTCATAATCAAACAAAAAGATACCTAATATTTTCTTTTCTGTTTTATTATCTTTTCTATTTATAACTATCAGTGACTTTTGGTGTTCCTGAATCTAGTCCACTCCTCCAGCAGGTGGTAGTGTTTCCATACTTTACACTCTGCCTTCAGTGTTTCTTTAGTCAGCTATATATATTTTCTTAGCTCGTTTCTTAGCCAGGAGACTAATCATCATTACAGTTCATTGTAATGATTGCAAAATCATTATTAGATAAAAGTCTTCCTGACTTAATCTGTTTATTTATGTTTGACATGCTTATTTCAATCCACATTAACATCTCACTACTTTAGACTTTAAGAATGTGTGTAAATCATGTCCTATAATATGATCTGTGTGTATAGTTTGCATAATTGATTTGTTATGGCTTTATATATTTATAAAATGTATATATGATATACATATGACCCAGTAACTCCAGTGATGAGTCTCTGTCCAGGCCAGCTTTACATTTAGAGCATTATTCTGTAGCCCTTATCTTCTTAGAACAAGGATTCACTAAGGGGAACGGGTTCATTAAGCTCTTATTTAAAGCAACTCAGCTAAATATTTTGCCTAAAAGTCAAAATGTTCAGAATGAACTGCCTGGGGCTGATTCTGATTACTGAAACATGCTTCTTTATTCCCCTCCACTAATGCGACACTATCATCAGTGTTGGCGTTTTCACCTAGATGAGTGCAGTGAAACCCCTCTGTTGTCAGTGCTAAGTTGGGGATAGCCGAGGATGAAGGCCTCGCTGTTTGCTGTGGCCCTTGATAATGCCTGGCTTGTGTCAGAGAGGGAGAGCAGGCTCTTGGAGGCCTTGCCAGCCACACATCTTCTCAGCCTCATGGGAAAAAGCTTCGAGTCTGCTGGCCAATGAACACAAACACACACTCTGACCGGGTGGTGTGTCCACAGCGCACCGCAGCTCTCAGCTGACTCTCAGCTTCATTAAGAGGCGCCGTCTGGCTACAGAGGTATATACTCAATGAAATGTCAGAGTCGCTCGGAGAACACAATGTTTCCATTGTATCTGAGGTTTCTTGAGACAATGAAAGCATAAAAGGTTTTGTGATCTTCAGTCTTCTATAGTCTTCATTCAGGTACTGTATGAACAAATTACATTTTAATACAGACATACACAAACAATGACATAGCAAATAACAGGTGACACAGCAAATACATTACTTTATAGTAGAATTACTGTGGTTTTAATAAAAGGCTGATTTGAGGAGCCAACTTCATTATGATGATTTACTAGTTATCTGGTGGCTTCCACAGACATTTCAGTGCATTTTCCTAAAAAGGTGATGCATTAAATGCATTTTTTTAACAATAACAAAAATATCAAATGCACACAATGTTGTTTCTTAGTTGTTACTTTAACTTACTCAACAGTTAATGATATATATTATATTCATTGTATATGTTCTACATTTTTCTCAATTAGTAGGCTAAAACAGGAATTGGAAAAATATTTTTTATATCAAATAGTAAAAATGTTATTAGTAATAAATAATACATGACATTTGACATGATATTTATATACTATACAAATATTACAGTAGTAAAGGGCTTATTTTTGCTTGAAATTAGCTTTAAATTAAATGTATTTTTTTAAACTTTCACAAGTGAAAATGGATTTATTATCACAACCAATGAAGTTATAAAACTATAAAATGTAAAAGCAAAACTTTCTATTTGATATGTGTTTTATGAATTTCTGCTATCAATAGTTTTCTACCTGCGACGAGTTGTTCTTTGAAGTGAACTTCAAGACCCACATGAAAAAGTAATTTCTCCTGGTTAATTACTAAAGCTTAGCGGGAAAAGGACTTTAGCTGCTAAGCTATTACAGGAAAATATAACATGTGCCTGAGCTGATGGGGCTCACTGCCGCAGATGCTGTTATCATCGTTATTAATAGGCCATTACAGCCAGCGCTGGTTCATTTTTCTCTGGAGGGGCGGGGCTAGAACCGCGTCCCCGCCCCCCTCCCTTCAGCAGACCAAGCCGAACGTGTTCGCCTGCTGAGGGGAGGGCTGCCTGGCCGTGCTAAGGAAAGTTCACTCAGCGGGGTAATGTGGATAAAACTACGTCAAACGAAGTGGAAAAACATCTTGCAAAAAAAAAATTTGAACATATAAAGCGAGTGGGCGGAATTACAGTAGGCTGTAATTTCTCACCGGTATTGTAACTGAGGGCTAACCTGGAGTATGAACCCTTGATTTGGAGCCACAACAAATGACGGATGGACAAGACATTCAAGTTGATGTTGGGGATAATTACAGGTAAGAGTCGTTCAGAGGAACGTCAGAATAACATATATAGCTATACATGTATTTTATATGAAACAGTGAACGTAACATGAGCTGTGTAATGTCATGCTGAAGCATGCACAATACTTTTCCAAGTGTCCATTAAGAAGCCTGTGCTATTTCTTGCACATGAATGACATAGCTGGAGGGAGTGGTTAGGTGTGTGAGTATGTACTTGTGTGTCTCCAAGTAACCTGGTCACCTTTCTGCTTGCACTTTAAGCTTGTTAAGCTCGTTTGACACTATGCATTTATTTTCTTAGCACCTATTAATGCTAAAATTGAACAGAAAATGTATTTTCTATCAAATTACCTGGATGTTTTGTGGAAACAGTGATTCGGTAGCATTACCACCGCAGTGAATGTATGGCCAGGCCCCAGGTTTAAAATTCAGAGCATATGTAGACATTTTGTACTGTATGTTTTTCATATAGGGAACACATGCTGCAGGGTTTGTGTGGAAATGTGTTCAGATGTGCGCTGTGTGCCACCTGTGATTTGTTTGTTTTCTGCCTGTAGCTTTTGCCCTATGCAAATATTCCCAGGCTGAATGGAATGCGACAAAGGACACAGCAAATAAGACCGTGTCCTGCAGGCCCCATGACAGCGGCAGCAACTGCACAGGTAAATGCATGCACAGGTAAATGTTCTGCAAATTCGTTTCCAATTATATGTTCCAAGAACCAATAAAACAAGTTTAGGGAGAAACAATCACTTGTTTTTGTGAATGGAAACGTTGAACACCGTCTCTCAGCTGTCTTAAAACACATTGTGAGATATTTGCAAGGAATGTAAAGGATGAAGGTAAAAACATACAGTGGTTTGTGTTTGATAATCTGCTGGCATGTACCTGCCACAGCCCAGATCTGCCACATTTACAGTGGACCATGTGCAGGCCAGCTGGTCCTCACTAACCGTGGGGATCATGTCCTTAAATGCAGAAAAAACTATAAACATGTTTTATCACATCAAGTTGACTCAGAAGCTTATCTTCAGACGACGAAAAGCGCCAGGCTCATCATGATGCAAGCCTGAGCGCTGTATTATGGGGGTTGTAGCTGTGTATAGTTAACTGTGGCATTGTCTTATAAACAAAAGTTCCTACTGAGGTTTCATATTTGACCTGAAAACAAAAGGCAGGTAGATTTGTGAAGGATCCTCAGCTAAGAACACTTCAAAGCATCCATATAACAGGTAATCCTCTGATGGTGAGCTACGATATCATGTTGCATACGCTTGGCTGTAGTAACCAGATCCAACTCCATTCATCTTGTAAGTCATTGGGAAGGACTCAGGGATTCAGGTTTCGTTTCGCGGGGCAGCGGAACAGCAACCAATTTGCTGCCTCACCCTTTTAGCTAACGTTGCCCTTTTGCATGGTCAAAACAAAATAGATCACGTCTGTTTTGGCTTTGGGTAAGAGCTGAGGATAAAGGTCATACTTTCATTTAGCTCCACTGGTTATCTCTTACTTGTGGGCCTATCTTCTCAGAATTAAAAATAGGGTGCAAGTTCAGACTTTTATTTCACTCCACTTATGATCTGCTGGTTATCGTTCTCTTGCAAATGTGGGGGAATGGAGATCTTTGAGTGTGGTGTTCCCAAACACAGAAGCCCTTACATCATCGGCCAGTGTACAGCTTGTGCTTTTGTGCTAGTAATTGCTTCTTTCTGAACAGATGCGAAGGATGACCACAGATGGAGCGGCCACTTTTCCAAGTGTCCACAAGAGTATGCACAGTACTGTGTTCATGGAACCTGCCGTTTTGTGCAGGAGCAGAACACTCCTGCCTGCAGGTGAGGCTTTGATCAGTCTGACACCATGCAAGCAATGGGTTTGGCACAGGGCAAAAATGTTGAATAAGAAAAAGCTCTTTTGATTGGCTGGTCAGCAGTGATGGGTAGTAATTAATCACCTTCAGTAAGCTACAGATTTCAGATAATTTGTGTATTTCTGTATTTGTTAGGGGAATATTCTACATTTTACAGCTCTTTTTAGTCCTTGACTTTGACAAATTATTTCTGGTTTGGGTTTGATTTCATTCTGTTCTGGTGGTTCAGCCCCTGGGTAGCTTTGCAATAGCTCACACCTTTCCTTTTTGAGCTTTAGGATTTCATTCTAGACCAAAATGAAAAGAATATCACCTAACAAATGTCTATTTTACTACAGTGATATGGGAGTGTCAGTATTTGAGTATTTTTTTGACATTTTAACATTTTAACTTTTACTTGAGTCAGTATTTTCATTAAAGCAACATGTAGAAATTGTACCATAATGTAACAGCTTTAAATTAATTCCGATGGTACACTTGTAATAGGCAGAACGATATCTCTATCCTTGACAGGGCAAGAATGCTGCTTCTACACTGTGTAACTTTGGTGGAGTGGCACAAAAGAACTGTTGTGAGACTCTTTTGTTACTCCGCTGTGTCAGTCCACATGCTTCTTTTACTTCCATATGTCAACAAATGCACATATACAGCTGTCTACAAGGGGCTACATGCATGATTTGTATTTACAGCAGTGGTGTAATTGTGAATTACACTCATCAACAATAGGGGGCAAAAAATACCAAATCTTGCATAATGCTTCTTTAAGTTAAAATACTTCATTCTGAGTTTAGGGCACTGTAGTCTGTTTAGTATATCCTATTAAGCTTGTCTTAATTTTTTTTATTTAGAAAATAACTGTGCATTGTCAGATTATCAATTATCAAATTATGCCATACTGTTTTTTACTACTCTCTGATGCATTTCCTACCTCTTACATATAATGAATTTTTGTTTTTTACACAGATGTGAAAGTGGTTACATTGGTTCAAGATGTGAATATTTAGACCTTGGCTGGTTGGTGGGAGATCGCAAGCAAATAGTCATTGCTGGTATCATAGCTGGACTGGTCTTTTTACTACTTGTCATTGTCTTCACATGCATCTGTGTACAGTAAGTGACAGATTTGTCAATTGAAAAACGTAGCACTGTTCTGTAGTCTATGACCAAGCCCTTTGTACATCTCCCATTAAAATACTTCCTGTTTCTGAATGTTGTCTGCATTCCAGAGAGATTAAAAGGTGCAGAAACCAGAGAGTGGAATGTAATCAGATTGCAGTGTGCTGTTTATGAGACAAACAGCCTCCTACTCTTACTCTTTCTGTGGAATTCACGTGTGCTCTTTCTATTCAGTAGGCCATGATGCTGAAATATAAGTTTTTACTAATGTAAATATTCTGCTGGGACATTGCATTGATGTTCTGACGCACACATGTACAGATGCAGTGGTTAGAGTGAAACGAGTGAACGTAAGTGCCCTTGGATTGTCAATGTGAACCAGACAGATGTTATTAAAAGGTTTACAGGATTCGGGAGCAGTGGTGGCTCAGCGGTTGAGGCAGTGGTGACTCAGTGGTTAGAGTTCCGGGCTACTTATGACAGGGTTGTGGGTTCCATACCTGGGCTCGGCAAGCTGCCACTGTTGGGCCCTTAAGCAAGGCCCTTCACCCTCCCTGGGACCTGCAACAATGGCTGCCCACCGCTCTGGACACTTGTGTTTACAGTCACTGTGTGTGTTTAATCACTAGTGTGCATGTGTGTGTGTCCACTGCACGAATAGGTTATTGGCGGAAGGCAAATTCCATCTGTGTCCATCACAAATAATGAATATGGTTGTCTTGTCTTGGATGTTCTTTCACAAAACAATCAGATGCTCTTCTTATGTGTTTACTTGAATCTAATACGGGTAAAGTTAAAGTCCAAGTTTTGTGGTTTCGTTTTACAGCAGTAGGTTGAAACTATGTCGAAAAAAGAAAAGAAAACAGGAGAAAAGGGATGAGGTGGAAAGGCTTCATACACTTCATACACTGAACACGAATGAAGCTTCATCTGCCCCTACAGAGACATCTGACACAATTGCTGTATAAAGTAAGTATCCTCATGATCCCTCCAAACTCTCCACTCAACATTTGTTTTTCAGATTCAGCTCACCTGACCTATGCAATTCAGGGTCAACTTGGGACCTGATGGTCCTAAACAAAATAGAAGACCTAACCTGTGCCTGGTCCAGTTATTGATCCTGTTATTGACTTGACATGTGTAAACCATAACCTGGCTAAATGCATGAATGAGTATGCAAGGTCTTGAATAACAAGCCCCTTGTGTCTGTGGGTGGTTCCAGTACTGTGTTAAATCTGCAGAACTTGGCATCTGTTAGGCTTAGCTGAGACCCATCTATCAGATAAAATGGATGGCACACTGTTTCCACACCTTAAATGGACAATGAATGCGATCCACTCTGAGTTGTATCAAAAGCAGCAAGTCAGTCTTGTTCGCTGTAAAAGGGAACCTATGCATAAGTTCAACAGTCATAAAGCATGGCTGCCATGGTGAGCATTATTTTATTTTCACAGTTGGACTGTCTACTAAAAGTCAAGTCACGTCATACATCTAGACAGCCAGGTAAAAACCATTTCCCAGGTCTATTTCTTTGGCTTTTGTTGTGCTCAGCCTGATTAGTAACAATCTTCAAACAGTCTTTAACTGTTTTAAACTCAAATGATTTGGACTAATTTAAAGTTAAAATGCCATTTTTCTGTATGGACTAAAGTTAAGAAGAATAAAGACATCTGAAAAAGTCATTTGATGAGGTCAAACTCTCATCTCACTTATAATTGCCTGCAGCTCTTGGCAATTATGAGCTTCTGGCTTCATTTGAATAAACTAGCCCCTTTAACCTACTATCAGTTCCTTCCATCTATTTCCCATACAGCTGTATCCTCAAGCCAGTGTGAAACCTAGCAGATGTAGCTACTGAATGCATGGCAAATTATACAAGTAAACAACTTGAGTCCAAAAAGAAACAAAATAAAAGCTCATAGATAGTGCTAAATATGTAAATGATGCTTAGCAGGGACAACCATGCCTTAAGATTGAAATTCAAGCAATGTTTGTTGTAGTTTTAATCATTTACGCAAAGTTGAAGTTTGTTTACTTTAAGAGGTGCTAAGATGACTTGGCATTCACTTGTATCCAGCCATCGAGGGTAACAGGAGTTCATTAATATGAATGAATGAGTGTGATATCCGCAGTGAAACATCCTGTGACTTTCCTGGAGGAAGAGTGGTGTTGGGTGTTTTTTTGATAAATTAAGATTTCACCTCTAATGTAATTGAAGGAGAAATCTTTCACACTCTTTAGTCAATAATTTATTGAATATGAACTGTGATTAATTTGACTGTGATTGCTTTCCTTGGCAGTTCTTTGGCACACTTTTGAGAGGCCACATTGACTGTATTATGGAACACTGCCTATACACCGATCAGCCATAACATTACTACTGACAGATGAAATGAAAAACACTAATTTTTGTCCTCTACATTGGCATCTGTTAAGAGGTGGGATATATTAGGCGGCAAGTGAACAGTCTTGAAGGTGATATGTTAAAAGCCAGAAAAGGGGGCAAGCATAAGAATCTGAGCCACTTTGACAAACCGTAATGTCTAGACATGTGGATCAGAACATATCCGAAACATCAGGCAGGTCTTGTTGAAGGTTGTCTGGTATGCAGTGGACAGTACCTACCAAAAGTGGTCCAAGAAAGGTTAAGTGGTAAACTGACAAGAGGGTCATGGGCACCGAAGACTCATTGATGCAATCCATGGAGGCCCCACCTCACAACTTACAGGACTTAAAAGATCCATGTCCTTGGAGTCCATGCCTCCAATGGTCAGATTTGTTGTGACGGCACAAAGGGGACCTGCTCAATCAGATTGTGCTATAGCTATGGCTGATCGATGTATATTATATTACTCAGTCTCATAAAATGCACCACCAGGATGTAGTGCAGCCCAGGTTACTGTTACATAGTGGGTAACATCATCATATTCACTGTGGTGGACTACATGCATGTCCTACAAACAATGTAGCTTGATTCAAATGTAAAATGTTTCTGTATGCAACACATTAAAATACTATGCACATGAGGGGCTAATTGTCATGTGTTTGAATTGAGCATTGTGGCAATTTTTTTAGATTAAAATTTTAATTATTGCTGAAGTCAATATGGAGTGTTCTACAACAGCTCCAAACTTTACAACGGCTCAGCAGGTCAGATAAAAAAAATCAGATAAAGCAGCTAAAGAGATGTTTCTGCTTTTGTATGACTTGATGAAAGAATGAATATCATCAACTTAGTGCAATCACACAGTTTGAGTCAAGCTCTGGGACTCCCTGTATGTCTGGATGCTTTTACTTTCACTCTTTGTCGTCTATTGCAGCCATGTTTGACTAAGGATGGAAGTTATTGCTCCATTTGGTCATGTTGATTTACCAAATACCTTACCGAAGGTCTTTTTGTAGCTTCATATAATCTATTATCTATATTATCTAGCACTTCTGCTTCTTTTCTTAGAATCTCTTAGTAGCTTGGCAAAAATGACACAATGACACAATGACACACTGTTACAGTGACGATAAATAGGACTTATTTACCATGCCATGCATTTTGCCACAAATGTTCAATCCAAGCATGCTGACCAATCTCTGTCATCAAGCTTATAAATTAAAATGTGTGGTCAATGTGGGTCAGTGTTTTGAGTAAGTCATTCACTCACTTAAAATACTGCCTTCCATTAAGTAGTAAGTATTATCATGTTATCAGTTATTATGATCAAGGTCTAGCAACCATAACAGCCCATAACAACCCTCATGTGTGTATTGATTTGTTTCTACTGCTGCAAAGCAGGACTACAGGGTTATTTTCTCCCGCTGGACGGGATGGCGACCTGACTGATAAATGAACCTGAGGGTGTAAAGGAAGAACTGAGCAGTTCCTTTCAGGAGTGCAGCTGGAATGGACTTTAAATGGACTTGAGGATGTGGCATGTCAGCCGGCCTTTACTGTTAAGTGCACTGTTGCATACTCTTGCCTTAAAGAGACATCTGCCATGCTGGATAAAAAGCAGGCCAGCAATTGTCAGCCGTTAAGGTGGCAGGAAGATGGACATTAATGTTCTGCAAAAGGAGTACGATGTCAGCATGGAATTTGTCAGGCTGTGTGTAGGTGGCCTGCAGTCTGCAGAGTGAAGTTTCCACGGAATTGTAAGACCAGAAGTGGCATGTGTTTAAAGGGTATCTCCTGTCATATCATGAGACCAGAACAAGGAAGCAAGATCATGGTTAATGAACTGGATTAATGTATGCCGCAATCACTCATTCTGTCATGCTCTAAGTAAGACTATAGAGATACTATATTATGTACATCCTTCCTGCCAAGTGAACAAGGGCTTACATAGAGAGTTCTCAACAAAACTCTGGGACAAAGTGCAATGGCAGTCTGCTTTTAATACATCTTTCTTCTGGCAATTACCTCAGAATCAGCTTCATAGTTACTGTCGCATTTCAAATGCTTGCTTATTCTTTTATCCGATCCTTCAAGGACCAACAGAAATGCTTTTATTGATTTTTCTGACCTTTATTTATTGCTGTCTTCAACTAATATATATTATCATGTGCTGTTAAAAATTGAAATGTCATTCACTGCTGACAGATATTACTAGTTCCTCTGTAGAAAGTATTTTGTGTAGAGTATAACCAAAATAAATATTTTATTCTCACATATTTGCTTATTACATTGAACTTGTTCTTTTTGCATTCTTGCATTTGTTCACACACCTGGCTATTAGCAGCAGAAATAGTACTGTTTTGTTTTATTAGAGTAAGAGTTATTGCTATAGGATTTTTGCTATTGTGTTAAATTGGGGGGATTTATTACAATTTCTATGTGAAACCAAATGCATTTTTCCATTTTTCACTTTTCAGCAAAATCTGATTCAGTCATTTCTATAAACGGTGTCAGCATTTCATGATGAATAGACCAATAGAATTGCTCCAATTATTAGAATTACCTCTGTCCGTATAGTGTATAAAAACAAATGATGAAAAACAAGATATAGTACAGAATACTGTTTTGTTTGGGCAAAGACCCAACACTAGATCTAACACTCCTGATCCCAGTTCAATATGCACGCATTTTCACATGTAAGCTCTTGTTGTTTGCTTACACCCTTCAGTTGAACGTCCGGTGAAAGTGGCTTTGTCCAGTAGTTAACTGAAATTTCCACGCCCTAACATTGCTTGCAAACTTCCTTAAGAGGGAATGTGCAAAAGTGCTCGGAAACAATGTCTGTTCCTCTGATCCCATTGCTAAGGGAAACAAACACAACACGTACTGTATTTACCACTCTGTGCTTTCTGTCCTAATTGTGACACCCTGCCAGTGACCCGGTCGACAGTGTTATTGAACCACAGCCATAACTGATAAAGCTTTGAAGTGCCGCTGTTTTAAGATGACTTTTATTGCACTTAAGTCTTGCAAGTCTGAATGCACAGAAAATGTTCAGTGCGATCAGCACAGTCAACCTCGTGTTTCAGCAGGGCCATAAATAGCTTGGCCTGGCCTGGTGACAGTGATCAGGGGGACGTCTGGAATTCAACACCTCGGTGAGCTCATGAGACACGCGTGCTTCACAGCTGCTGCTCTGAGTTTCAGTGCAGCCGTCTTATTTGGTTCATGCAAACAATTGAAAGAACCAGGTTCAGTATAAAATGCTGACCTTGATGCTGAAACCATCAAAACCTCTGTGCCTGATTTCTGGAGGTCTACAGAAACATCACCAAAATCACAATGTATCACAGACAAATATAGTGTGTAAACACTGCAAAATTTTTATACCATCTACATTTTATACCGTCTACAAAACAGCAGCTTCACATGAGAAGGAAAATAACCTTCTTACCTGAATGTAATTTTTCTATTTTGAGTTTATTTAAAATATTTTGGAATTATTTTGGAGCATTTCTGTTGGGCCATTGTGAATTTTTGACACCAATGTAAAACTTGAGATTAAAAATGAAAAATTGTTTGAATCCTGCTATCATAGCCATGCTGCTAGCTATCCACAGCCAGGGCCCTGAGAGAGCACAATTGGCTTTGCTCTCTCTAGGGTGGGTACATGACACTTTCTTCCCACATCCTTCCAGTGCTGTGCAGGCGGGCACTGATATCTGCGGGTAATTGGTGATCCAAATGGGTAAATGGGTAAAAATCAGAAATAAAACTGTAAATAAATAAAAAAGTAAAAAATGCAAAAATTGAGATACATGTGATACAGCAGCTCCAGGGACCTGGGGCTGTCTGTATGATCCTGGCTCTGGTCAATGCTTGTGAGGAGTTTGGTGTGTTCTCTGTGTGGGTTTTCTTCCTAAAACACACATAGTAGATTAATTAGCTGTGCTAAACCGCCACTATGTGTGAGTGAATGGGTGTGTGTGGTACCCTATGGACTGGCACCCTGTCCAAAGGGTATTCCTGCTTTGTGACCAGTGACTCTTGGAGGACACCAGACCCACTGCGAGCCTGACTAGACAGAAGTGGATAAAAAGATGGATGGTCCATGTACAGAAACTAAGCTGTAAAAGCAGCCTATTTAATATTCAGTGATTTTATATTCACCAACCTTCACAAGTCACCTCTTAAACCACACTTCCACAGTTTTCTGACATTTGCCAATGGGATCCATCATTAGAAGAGCTGTGAACCATTCTGTACTTTAAAAACACATTGTGAATCTGATGTAGAGTTTAGCATAACATATAGGTGAATAAGACCCAATAGTAAGACCCGATAAGGTCATAAAAACCAATGGATTTACATGCCAGCTTGTTCAGCCTACAGCAGATTAGCCTACTCATTCATGTTGAGGTTGTAACCATTACTCATGTGTTTTGACCTAGACTGCTTTTTGAATGAAGCAATCAGAACAGAAGTAATTTACAGCCTTTTGCGCAAACCATACCCAGATTTTTAATCTTTGCACTGACCATACCCAGATTTGATCTGGGTCTGCTGCATGTCACCTTATTATTTGTATACTTTTTTAAATTTCAGGGACCTCTGTACATACACTTTATTAATACACTTTAAAAGCACATTGCTGTATATGCCACTTTACCTCTGATGTCAATCTCAGGGACTTTTATCTATTATTTATATAAACATGTTATACTTTTACATTCCTACAAATTACTATAATACCACATCTATGCTTAGTGTTATTTAATGTTTATTTAAATCTGAAAAAAATGTTTATTGTTGCACCATGGGTCTGAGAGTAATGTAATTTGGTGATTTTGACAATAAAGGTGACTTTGACTTTTAATGCACAGCCGAAAAGCCTGTTTGATACTTGAAAAACCCCTAAAAAAATAGCTTTTAATTTATGAATACATGAATACATACACAAACCTCTTAAGTGGACATAAGTAAATAAAATACGTGAACAATGTGGGATAAGGCCCCCTTAATTACATGCTCCCCTGGTGAAAAAAGGGGCAGACTTGATAGTCCTTAGAGCATGTGATGCATGAAACTATGAAGACATCTAATTTGGACAGTTACGTCCGACTTCATGCATAGAGGACACACTGCCATCTAGAGTTCAGCTTGAGTAGTTGAGCAGTGCTGACTGTATTGGTGGGTTTTACAAACTTCCCTTTACATAATAGAAAATATAAAGGTGTTGCTGAAAGGAAAGCCTCAGAAAATAATTAGCTTAATTTGACGTTAATTAAAGCGTAGGCTACAGTGGTGGGCTTTAAATCGTGCACCTCTGCTCAGTGGCTTTTGCTGGATTAAAGCAGTTCACTGTTTCATGTGCGTGTGGTGCTTTGATGTTCTAATGAGTCTACAGAGTCAAAGTTCCCAATATACGTTATGTTAATTACCACTATTTAATGAATGCATATTATTAATAATTAAGGAATGTGTTTTTTGTTTCTGACAGCTCATTAACAGGTTCCAATACATACAGAATAAAAAAATGAATGGATGCATGAAACGCTCATAACCGCAGTCTTAAGACTGTAAAACAACTGTAGCATTGCTCATCAAGCTAGAATGGACCTATTTGATAATGCATAGAAGTCTTTAATAGGAATTATGTAAGGCACATGACGGAATGCTTCCAGCTCTCCATAACCACATAGAAAACCCAAGCTTAGCTACAAAGGAAAGCTTTTTATCTTTGTGTTAGAGCTTGTGGATTAACATCTAAAGCAAAGGCCTAACACGTGTATTGGAGTGTGCAGGCATCTGGCAGATCTCTCCTCCTTAGTGCAGCACGTTTGAAGCAGGTGATTTAATGCGAGGGCCATGTGCTTCCACCACCTTATTTAAAAAAGGTTTCAGCATTTATAAGACGCCATTGGTGCTATTATTCAGAATGTCTGCTGTTATTCGTGTTGTGGCGCTTCATGTGTACTTCATATCTTCAACATTGTGTCCACACATGTTGGTGCTGTTGTGGGGTAGTGGTGGCTCAGCGGTTAGAGTGCCGGGATATCGATAAATATGGGATATCGATCAGGGTTGTGGGTTTGATTCCCGGGCTCGGCAAGCTGCCACTGTTGGGCCCCTGAGCAAGGCCCTTTACCCTCTGTGCTCCCCGGGCGCTGGAGTTGGCTGCCCACCGCTCTGGGTGTGTGTGTCTACTCACTGCCCCTAACACATGTGTGTGTGTGAGTGTGTGTTCACTACCAGATGGGTTAAATGCGGAGGACACATTTCGCTGTACAGTGACAAATACGTGCACCTTTACCTTTTTTAAAAAGTTTGTGTCTAAAAGATCTGATTTGAATTTAACAAGCAGCTAACTTTAGGATGGTTAAGATTCACCTCACGTAAGACGAAAAAAAAAAAAAAAAACTCTGGAATGTTTAGAGAAAATTCATTTTGGCATGATTTTGCCCTTGCCTCAAATGTGGTTGATCCAGCAAGACATATTTGGCGTCTTCGGTTTGCTTCTTCAGATTTGCGCTGGAGCTCCGAGGTTAATATAATAGAATTCAGTGTCACTCAAAGACATTTTGGATGACATCGATATTACATTTCTTGTTAGCAACACTAGCCTCAAAGCTCGTGGAAAAGCAAAGAAGCAAACAAAACACACATAACAAGTCTTGGCTGACTGGTAACATTTGGGAAGAGGAGAAATTGTGTAAATTTGATTTGATTGTCAAACTGTTCTTTCATGTATAAAATGATTGCTTGCACAAGTCCTGCCACTGATTGAAAGCTTATGTAGGATTTAAATGATACAAGATTTCCAAATATTGCACCCATCTGCTGTTTTGCTGTTCATGAGGGCTCGTGAGCTATTTTGTGTACGACGCCTCTCAGATTGCTGCAGAGTGCCAGGATTAAGGGAACTCTGGAATATTTTTGACTCATGTTTTTTCTTTGGGAGAGCTGATACTGTCAGTAACTTCAGACATGTGGAGTGGCCAACTGTTGGTATGTATTTATGTACAGATATGATATACCTGCCAACACAGAAACCCTCTCTTTCTTTCTCCCTCTCCCTCTCGGAGGATCTGGCAGTCTCATAATTAGCGCCTCATTAAGTAACCATAGAGCAAATGTATGCTGCCATCTGTTGCTTCTGTGATCTGCAAAGAATTCTGTACATTTAACATAAACCTCCAGCTAGCACAGCTAGCATTCTGGGTGTATTAGTGACATTTGCACAGCTGGACTGCTGCTCTTAGGGAACTATTTTCAGAAGTTCATATTTTCACTGTTTTAACATACCAACCTACCACCCAGTGCTCCGTTTCACTTTTTACATGATATTGTATTGCAATGAAAGTATCGTCGCATGTATCTCTAAACTGTTGACTTTACAGGAGAAGGCAAACATGCTCTTAACTTTGAATGGATGTCAATGAAAAAATAAAAGTTTCCAAAAGCAATTTAAGAGCGTTTCTATTGGTCCATTCATCCAGAAGTATTTGCCCAGTGTACAGAGCAGCTGCAGGGTTCAAACCAGGAAGGAAACTAAAAATGGACAAAAAAGAGATACATGTTTTTCATTGGACAGCAGAAAAATGTACATTATATCAAGGTTGGGAGGTTAGGAGTTACTGTCTGAACTCTACCTCACATATTGTGTTCAGCCATCTCATGTGCAGTGTACCTACCTGTGTTTTTGTCTTTCTGCTGAGCTGAACCACCCTCCTGTCTGGTTGGATGCTGTTGTAAGCTTGACATTGACTGGGTGTTCCTGCTGCCTGCCCTCTAGACCGACCTCAACAGCCTGCTCCATTTCTCGCCCTGACAAGATTTGTCCCTGCACAGACTCTTACTTACTCTTGAGACCTCTAACATTAATCATTAATTAATTGATCACTGCTGTGAGGAATTAGGCTCACTTCTATTTCTCTCTTCTTTTTAGTGTGTATCCATTAGCAGGGTTGGATAGTAACTGAATATCAGGATGTAATCTGTTACTTACAGTGAAAAAATAATTCGATTATAGTTTACTTTTTAAAATAGGTGATGATTACAAGCAGAATTACACTGCAGCCTACAAAGGATCACTACCCGTACTTGTTTTTGTAATAATTGAGTGATCAAGCGTGTGATTGTGAGATTCTGCTGTTTTTGGCGTTGTCGCTACTCTGATTCGCGTCCCCTGTCAAATTTGCGTCCAGCATGCGCACGCATTCGCAATGCAAATTGCCCATTGGAGGCGGATCAGGTTCTGCCAGTGCCGACTGTGCCCTGGTGGTGTTGCTGCCCTCGATCTTCCTACTCCTCACTGGCTAGCAAGCTAACGCTGGTGCACAGTTGGCATGCTTAGATATGGCAGCAAGTGTGTGACTTTGGGTAGCCAGCGGCATCAACCTGACATCCTGAGCTTTTTGGCTTAACTTATAACATATACCAAGTATTATGTTTTATATATAGCTATAACAGTTAGTGGAGCAGGTGTCTGTCTGGGTAGCTAACGTAAGCTACCCACCTTCCTAACTGGACACAATTGTCACATTCAAATGCCTAATCATGATTAGTTCTTTATCTGTATGGTTAGCTCTGCACATGCTCAGCACAGATAGGGCAGGAGACATGAATGGAGTAGTTTTGTTGTGACTTTTTCTTTCTTTTTTAATGAAACACACAGAGATAGTTAAATGTAACAGTGCCCCAGTGGAGAATCTTGAGCTTGCCTTTCCGCTGCAAAAGTCTCCTGTCAAATTTAAAGAAACATTTGCAAATAAAAACAAAAATCACTTTACAGCATTAAATTAATGAAGACACAATAGGAATGCAGTATGGTCAGCTGTACACGGTTTGCTTAAATCTTTCTTTCTGTTGCTAAACAATTGTGCAGGTGTATTTCTGTGTGATATTGTAGTAGTAACAGTATTAACCACAATCAAGCTAAATCTTAGATATCCTCGCTGACATATTGGAAACCTTCTTAAATACTTAATTGATGTTTTTTTAAGATTCCTAAAAAGAAATGTTGCCCTTTACACCGCCCTGCTAGAAATAAACAGCATACACCAGCAAACCAGACCAGCACCAGCCAAGCAGAAACCAGATGAACCAATTTATGCTGGTCTAAGATGTTTGTTTCATTTTGTGATAAATGGACCAACATAAATTATCCAAAATATCCATTTTACTTTTTACATTTTCATTTCTTTCCTGTTCCAGTAAAGTTTCCATTTTGGAAAGAAGGTTTTGTTCCAGCAGTAAAGGTCTATATAATTTAGTAGACAGGGGTTTGCTTCATGAGGACACATGTAATGATTTGGTATTAGGTTTGACACACAAGATGTTTCATCTGAATGTATGTTTCTCCTCAGTCTTTATTTGACTTTATGGCTTTAAAAAGATAAGTAATCCAAAGATAATTGAACATTATATTCATGAAAATTAAATTTATATGATAATAAATTAGGTAATTACATTTTTATTTTAATTACAAGTAATCAATCATCTGTCACATTTTTAAGTAACCCTCCCAAACCTGCCTATTATCCATAATTTCATGCTTTTGTTGTATTATTTGTTTTGCTATTCATTGTCAACCAGAGAAGGATGGATTCCCTTTTTGAGGGAGCGATAGGAGATGACCCCCGCCCCAACGCTTTTACTGTTGATTGTTTTACAAATGTATATTCTTTTAAATGATCTTAAAAATGAATTTATAGATTAAGATTATAGATATATCATATCATATAGATATGATTTATAGAGATACATGACAAGACATCATAGCAGTGTCACAGTGACTGTTTAGGCCTTGGAGATTGTTTGAAGAATGTTTACAGAGTCTTGGTCACTCTCAAGGTTTCTTCCTCTTGCTCTGAAGGAGGTGTTCCTTAGGTGTGCATTATTAAAATATAAAATCTGTTGTTAAAAGTTCTATACAAATGCTAATAATATAATAAAAACTAATAATATAAACTTAATATAAACATAATAGTTGATCAAGACAAATCAGGCAGACAAAAAGGCATGAAAAAAATAAAAAATCAATGATAAATGTTACTATAGTTCATAAATGACAGTGCTTCCCTAAAATGCAAGAGTTCTGGTTATCTGTCATTAAATATGACATTTGCAAAAAACCTGCAGTCTTATCACTGCCATTTGAGAGATTTCATGGTGTGCTTGGCAGCTTTTGTGGTCTGCAACACATTGACAATATGGTGAGAAAAGATTAAAATAACTGGCAATAAAATTCTCTGTGAAATAAAATAAAGGTACTAAAATAAAGTGTCATTGAGAGTTTACACCAGCAGCCCTAATGGATCTCAGACCCACAACAGAGTACTTAGCTGTACACGTTTTCCAGTTGATAGTAGACTTAAACTTACTGAAATCCTAATATGCTTCTAGTGATCACATGGGGCTTTTATAGTAGGTGGTTTGATATGAAAGACAACGTTCTGGCAAGTTGGTCCGACTCTTGGCAGAATCAGAGTGGTTCGGATCAAACTTTCTGCATTCTCACATGTTTTTGCTGAAACTACCCAATGAATTATCCCTAAACAAAGAGTTCCTGAATGCCAAAAGTGCATTTACATGTTGTGGTTGTCACATTGAAACACACCAGCTGATCTTCAGACTGGTTCATTATGAATGTCCATTTACTACGTTTAGTACTTTAAAGAAAAATACCACAGAACTTTTTTTGTATATTATTTGTATAAATATGTATTATTTGTATAAGATGGTGCTTAGTAACATCCCCTTTGGCAAGTATGACAGCTTGAAAATGCTATTTGTGTACCCAGCTTAGATTCTTTCAAATCTTTTCAGCTGTTCCACCTTGCAAAGGGCTTCTAGTTCTGTGAGAGTCTTGGGCTATCTTGCTTGCACGGCTCTTCTGAAGTCTATCAGCAGATTTTTGATGTTTAGGTCAGGAGACTGTGAAGGCCATGGCAAATGCTTCAGCTTGCGTCTCCTAGGGTAGTGCACTGTGAATTTTGATGTGTGTTTAGGTTCAATATCCTGATGCGGAAGCTACCCTCTTTTCATCTTCAGTTTTTTTGCAGACTTGTGATGTTTGCTTCCAGAGTTTGCTGGAATTTAATTCAATCCTATCTTTCTGCTACCAGTGAAATATTTCCTGTGCCACTGGTTTCAACACAAGCCCAAAGCATGATCGATTCACAGTTAGAAAGGTGTTCTTTTTATTGAAGTTTCTCCACAAATATTTTCCTCATTGCAGCCAAAACCTCTTTATACTGCTTCATCAGTCCACAGGACTTGTTTCCAAAATTCTCTATGAACTGATATAATGACTTCCATGAAAATGCTTTGCCTTGTTCATATTGTCTTCTCCTGCTTTGTAGGCATCAATTATTTAAAATGTTTCAGAGTGCTAGGCAGCCTTTAAAGGGGCCCCAGCTGCTGATTGTTGAGTATTTAAAAAGCTTTGAAATTAGCAGGGGGAGCATGGTGGGACAGCAGGTAGTGTGCTTGTTGCACAGCTCCGGGGGCCTGGGGTTGTGGGTTCACTCCTCACCTAGTCACCTAGTTTGCAGGTTTGCAGGTTTCCTCCAGGCAGCCTACTCTGGTTTCCACTTCCTTTCCAAAACCTCACAATAGATGGATTTGTACCTACGCTCTTAAAACTAAAGGTGCCATCGAAGACCCACTTTTGGCTCCATGAAGTTTTTAATAGAGATGTGTGAGTGAGAAAGATAATCTTTAGATTAAAGATCTAAAGAACTTCACTTGACATACAAGTGCTTAATCATCTTTTCCAAACTTTTCCACCTTTTGTTATTTATAGAACGAAAAGTGGTTCTTTATTGGCATCTCATCAAATAACTATTTGAATAGGTGTGTGTGTGGTACCGTGCAATGGATTGGCACCCTGTCCAGGGGGTAGTCCTGCCTTGTGACCAATAATTCTGTGTAGGCTCTAGACGCAATATTATCCTGACCAGGAAGAACCAGGAAAAAGGAGATGAGAAGATCAGTGAATGAAATTAGCATCACATGGTCTTTCCCAATGATGACTGTAAACAACTTGTTGCCCTAATAAGTTGATTAAGGTCTTAGACCTTGGTAAAGGTTTACTGAGAGGTGTCCAAACTTGCATGGTGCTCCTTTCCTTTTATTTCTGTCTAAAATTGTACAAAACAGAAGTTGCCTAAAAATGATTTTTATATTTAGCTATGAACAGTACCAGAACATTTGACCAGGGGTGCCTAAAATATTTCTTGCCTCTGTGCATTGGATGAACATCTAATAGTGCCCAGTAAAAAAAAAAAGACATGAAATGTTCTTTTTAAAATGTTGTTAAAGCAACGCTATGAAAAATTGGCGCTCCAGACCAGTTCTGAAGCAGGTGAAAACCTGAGTTTTGAGTGCACTGCATGGGACATGTTCAGGGAGGCTGCAACTGTAGGCGATTCTGTTAACTTGGAGGAGTACACAGCATCAGTCACTGGCTACATCAGCAAGTGTATTGATGATGTCACTGTCTCCAAGACCATCACCACACGCCCAAACCAGAAGCCGTGGATGACTCCTGAGGTGCGTGCGCTACTGAGGACCCGCGACTCGGCCTTCAGAGTGGGTGACAAGGCGGCCCTAAGGAAAGCAAGAGCCAAATTGTCACGAGCCATCCAAGAGGCAAAGCGCACACACGCCCAGAGAATCCACAGCCACTTCAAGGACACGGGTGACACGCGGCGCATGTAGCAGGGCATTCAGGAAATCACAAACTACAGGACAATGCCACCGTGTGGACCAGACAACATCCCCTGCAGAGTGCTCAGAGAGTGTGCAGACCAGTTGACAGATGTTCTCACGGACATCTTCAACGTCTCCCTGCGCAGCTCCACTGTCCCAATGTGCCTCAAGACCACCACCATGGTCCCCGTGCCGAAGAAGTCCACGGTGTCCTGCCTCAATGACTACCGTCCCGTTGCTCTCATCATGAAGTGCTACGAGAGGCTAGTCATGAGGAACATCAAGACCCAACTGCCCTCTTCATTGGACCCTCTGCAATTGCATATTGCCCCAACCGCTCCACGAACGATGCCATCACCACCACCCTTCATCTCTCCCTTACCCACCTGGAGAAGAAGGACACCTACGTCAGAATGCTGTTCATAGACTTCAGTTCAGCATTCAACACCATCATCCCACAGAATCTCACCAGGAAGTTAAGCTTGCTGGGCCTCAACACCCCCCTCTGCAACTGGATCCTGGACTTCCTGACAGGGAGGCCCCAGTTAGTCCGGTTCGGGGACAGCAGCTCCAGCACCATCACAATGAACACTGGGGCACCCCAGGGCAGTGTACTGAGTCCTCTGCTGTTCACCCTGCTGACTCATGACTGAGTTGCGAAACAGAGAACCTCACCTGGTCCCTGAACACCAGCTCTACAGCCTAGAAAGCCCAGCAGGGTTTCTACTTCCTCCGGAAGCTGAGAAAGGCCCGTCTCCCTCCACCCATCCTCACCCTCTTCTATAGAGGGATCATTGAGAGCATCCTAAGCAGCTGCATCACTGCCTGGTTTGGGACCTGCACAGCCTCTGACCGCAAGACCCTCCAACGCATTGTGAGGACAGCTGAGAGGATCATCGGAGTCTCTCTCCCCTCCGTCATGGACATTTACACTGCCCGCTGCATCCACAAAGCAACCAGCATTGTGGATGACTCCACCCACCCTTCACACAGACTGTTCTCCCTCCTGCCATCAGGAGGAAGGTACCGCAGCATCTGGTCCTACACGTCCAGACTCTGCAATAGCTTCTTCCCCCAATAGCTTCTTCTCAACTCAACATTTGCACTAATAACTTTACTACCTCACTGGACTCAATATTTATTACACACTGCATAATTTGCACACTACCATCAATTATTTATTATTCTCTGTCTGTACTGTATTGTGTTGTCTGTCCGCACTTGTATTGTGTTGCACTTGTGTTTTGTATGCACTGTGTCTATGTTGCACCATGGTCCTGGAGGAATGTTGTTTCGTTTCACTGTGTACTCTGTATGTAGTTGAAATGACAATAAAACCCACTTGACTTGACTTGACTTGACTTGACCTATTACCATTACTATTATTATTATTATTATTATTATATAAGTCAGTGGATCATCAGGATTATTTTAAAGCTGTTATTTAAAGTAAAAATACTACATAGTGTTGCTTTAAAATTCAGTATAGAGTATCAAAAGATAAAGGTCACTTTTTACCCATGTTGTTTTATCAGTAAAAAAAAAAAAAGAAATCAGTTGAAAGCTCAACAAACATCTGGACCACTGAAAAGATTAAATTTCAGGTACTGGCAATTAGAATAGAAAATTAGAGAATAGAATATTTCTCCTACTCCTGTAAAGGCAAGATTTCTGAAGCACAAGCTTTAGTTACAACAGTGATGCTGTCCATGGAGAAATAGTAGCAGACCTATCATCCTACGTACATTATATCCATGCAACATTTTTCATACCCCGCTTCTGTTTTGGAGAGATCTTACAAAGATTTCTGTTTATATTCTCCAAATCATTCATCTTCATGTCCTTGTATCATTTTCTTATCCATCACTTTCTATGAGAAAGGCTTTATCAAATACTATTGCTGCAACAGCCTCGATATAACATATGATTTTTTTGTCTGAACTGCTTTTAATGTCAGGCATTGATGAAAGACAGGCAGCTTTTGTACTGTTGTGAATGTAGATAACTGTATACACACATCCTTCTCCGTATGTAAATTAGAGCTGACGCCTTTCCTCGCCTGTGGGGTTCTGTTCTTGAATGCTGAGCTGTCTCCGACCTGCTGTGAAATATTTAAAGCCCAAAATCAACTTGCTGTCTGATTAAGCAACAGAATATTGCATAAAAATTTCATGGTGCGTCCACCATCCATTTGCTGAATGCAAATCCTGCTGATAAATGCTTTGTCGATTGTTTGCGCTCAACATGCATGCAATTATATAAGACATGCTGTCAGGTTTGAATTCTACATTGAGCTTAGGTGTACATCCATGTGAGACACTATATGTTCAAATGTTTGTTGACATCCCTTCTAAGGTATGCATTCAGCTAGTTTAAGATGCACCCATTGCTGATACAGCTGTGCAAATGCATACACACATAGCTTGTCCAGTCCCAGTAGAGAAGTCCTGCTAATAGACCCTCGGGAGCGGATAATCATAAACCTATTGGCAGGTGTGGGCTAGAGGGCTATAAAGCCACACAGCATTGAGCTGTGGAGCAGTGCAATGGTGTTCTTCATCTAATACTTTCAGGATGAGTTGAGGAGTCAGGATGAGGTGAGTAATCATCCAACATCCTGACCTCACCAAAGCTCTTGTTAGTGAATGCTATGAAATCCTCACTGCAATGCTTCAAAATCTAGTAGAAGACTCCTTCCCTGGACAGTAGAGACAGTTACTCCAACAAAAGCAGGATAAACTCTTTTTTTGTTGGAAGAAACAATGTATAAGAAGGTGTCTGAATACTCTCCACTGTATATCTATACAGTTTACTACAAATGCAATTAGTAATGCATTTTTAAATGCACATTTTCTAAATGGAAAGTCAGATGTAGTCAGTATGTAGTCAGATGTTTCCCTTGACTGCCTTTGTTCAGATTCTGCTTTAGTTGCTTTTCTTTATCGTTCATCTTCTTAACCACTTCTTTCTGGTGAGGGTTGTGTTGGGCCCGGAGCCCATCCAGAAACACAAGAAAGCGCAAGGCAGGAATACCCCCTGGCCAGGGCGGCTGTAGTCTTTTGGTTCATTAAAACGGTCTCTGTACTTTCTGCAATGTTCCTACTGCATTCGACCAAATTAGTCCTTGTAGATCTGTGCTGCATCCACTGGGATGTAGAACTCAACCCTTTTATCCTGGTCCTGGGGCCATTGGCACAGGCTATTCAGCAAAGCTCGAAAATAAAACGAGTACTAACGTCTGCCTCCAAATGCCTGATTACTTTGCTCTCTGAACGTGTTTGTTGTTTCTGTCTGTTTCGCTTCTAATGCATTGAGGTTAATCCCTTATTATGGTCAATATTGAGTGTAAAGTGAACTGGAATTGAGTCAGAAGAAGACAGGTGGATTATCTGTCTCTATATAGCAAAGGCCAGTAAATCTGTGTGTTAGTACTGCGGTTAGTACTGTGGCAGATTATTTATAGTCTCCACATGTCTGGATGAAACTTGTAGGCCTCTAGGTAAAAAGAGGCTTTAAAAGATAGACAATAGCATGCTTTACTACAAAGTTTAGATTAAGTTTTTAGAAATGAAATTTGCAAATCAGCAAAGATTAAACAACTTTCCAGCAAATATTTCTCACAAACTTTTTTATCTTGAATTTCAGAATGAATGTAGTTTAAATAAAACATATAGTCAAATGCAACAAATAACTTTAAAAAATCCATTATTTGTTTATTTAACTTGAAATTAATTTGTAAATAAAAAGTGCATTAAAAATAGAAAGAATAGATTTTCTCAACTTAATGGATTAGAGTGTATGTGTATAATAAAATCTCTTGTATTCATTTATTTAGTGTTGTGTGAACACAATTCTCCACAAATGCCCCTGAAATTATAATGTAAAAATATCAGCCAGTGGAGCAATGCAATTTCACTTCATGCAAAATGAACCGCAGTGTGTAGATGGATCCACACATCAGGTGATTGACATACCTACAATATATATTCCACTAGTAGCTTCACATGCCCGGAATACTGAATACTGTTTGTTCCCTTGTTCATTGCTGCCTCCATGTAGACCCTGTGTTTCCTGTTTGTCTTTAGACAGTCTTGCTAGTGTCTAGTATTCCCATGCTATCCTGTTTAGTATTCCGTGTTTCACTCTGTTTATCATATCATGGTTCACCGTGTTCACATTAAAGCAGCTGTGAGCACTTGCAACAGATGTGACTTTCTGGTTTGAACAGAGAGAATCTATCCAGCCATCAATCTGATATAAACACTTACCGAACACTTTATTAGGAACACCAGCACACCTAGTGGTCAATTGAGAATGGGCAGACTGGTTTGAGCTGAGAAAGACAACAGTACTCAGATAAGCACTTCAAAAAGCACAATGTTTTGAACCTTGATGCAGATGGGTTACAACACCAGGACAGAGTATTGTTCCACTGCTGATCGCTGTATATTAACCATATGCAGTTGCCGTACATAAAATTATTGACTACAACCCAACAATCTGTTGTTCTGAAAATTTTTTCAGTGACCACTCTTTAGCTATGTTTCAGTTCTGGCCACAGGCATGGTAGTGATCTAACATGGTAGTGGCATGGTGATGTGCATGGTGCTGGTATGAGCGTACCAGCGATAGAGACAAGTACAGATTGTTTATGAAAAGACAGAGCCTCTCAGTAAGGTCATCCAACAAGACTTCTAATGAACAAGAATTCTAATGAAATGGCCAGTGAGTGTATTTGCATGATGTAATGGTTACAGGGACAAAGTAGAGGAAGGATCTGTGCAGATCTTTATCAGAGTTTATTACCCACTGTGATTATTGCGAAATTAATTAATAGATAAAAAGTATTTTGAATTAACCCGTATGCATCATTTTCCTGTTTCAGAAACAAATTAGCCAACTGTGGTTAGAAGTATCAAAACGAAAATGTTTTTTGGGAGTTTGGAGAGCATTTTCCATTTCACCTCCCAAATAACAGTAATTGCAGTGAACAGTAGAGAGCACAGTAAGAGTATTTGTGAAGTGCTCTGTTCTTTCAGTGCAGCCGCACCTCCAACCTTCAATTACCAAGCTGTCAACTGTGGCGAAAATGGCCAGTGGTTCAGCAGTTAATTAATCCAGTTTATCACACTTCAGGCTCTTATTCTTCCCAAATGCCTTTTTACTCTGCTGGAACACACTGCATGCCTGTACACATGCCTCATGGTTTCGTTGAATGCTTGCACTTATCTCATTGCAAAAATGGTCATTAGTGAAGACTGAATGTTCTTCAGGTGTCAGATAAACCTAATGTCTAAGAATGGTGATGTTTGGTTTAGGCAGGTATCTCTCCAGAAACAACACTGCTGGTTCACTCACATCTAGTATTTGAACCATTTCTGCTCATCATTAAAAAGTGTACATGCACTTTACATAAAGTTTACAAGTGTACACAACTGTCATTTTCAAACGACATTGTATTTAAAATGTAATTTACAGGGAAAATGTTCCAAACTTTTAATGTGACAGGAAAAAAAATTTCCTCTTTAAGATTCAAGATCATCGCTAGTAGTTAGGAGGCACTTAACACCAATCATGCCTCCCATGTACTCTACAATTTTATCTTGGTATCGCAGGAGCATTTAGCCAGAATGGGCATCAAACTCCAGTGTCTGAGGGCTGTGATGGTGTTAGCATTTTACCCTGATATGTGGTGCTGCCCACTACAACATTTAGCTTGATGATGAACTTATAAACCTAGAAACACTAAGAATTTAGCCTGAACTGCTGTCATGAGAATAGTGCAGTGTTTTCATGGTGTGATAGCTCGTTGTTCTGATTGAGCATGAGTTAACATGTTAGCATCATTAGCTGCAGCTGAACAGTATTACATATATTTCTCAGAAGAACAGCTTCCAAACTAATAAGGATTGAGCTGTCTGTTTGAGTCTGTAATTTTTTGCAGATGCATAATTTTGCATACAACTACATCCTCCTCCAACTTCACCTGCCCTATGTGTAATAATAACAATTGTTTAAGCATGTTTCTTACTGTGAAGTTTTGGGATACCACAGCATGTGTTTCTGCTCACAGCTTTGTCCATGTGTGTTTAGCTAAACGTATAACAATGGGGGTGGAGTAACAGGGTGCTGAAGATTAAAGAAGATTGCTGAAGGTGCTTGGAGTAGCTGCGTCTCAAATCCTAGGCTGCAGCTGAGGTATGCTGCATTTCATGGCCGTTACATCATTAAAGGCTGTTCCAAAGTTAAGGTTTAAAGCCTAGAAATACAGCAAACCTAGAAAATCGGCGTGATTTTGAGGACACCACCGATGTATCCTTCTCAGCCCTCGATTACCCACAGTTCTCTGCCCACATAAAATGTGAATGGAAAAAATGCATAGCACCACAGTAAAAAAAATGGTGAAAAACAATGCTTCTGGAGCTTTTATAATTATAATCTCAGAGTGTACTCTTGACTATAATCTCTGTACTCTCTACTACCATGTTAAAGCTGAGTACAAACAGTACATGACTATCTGTTACAAAGAGAAGCCCACATATGATGATAGCGTGCACAGTGATAACCAGCACAGTTTAAAGACCGTAAAAGTGATACAGATAATGTGTCTCTATGCTTACAATAAGTCTTGCTGTGGTAAACTAGCCAACAAGGCTCATTGTTTGAAGGACAGGTTTTTAGTAGGGTTTACTTTTAGCGATGTGGGTCTTGCAACTAATAGTGAGACAAATTTTCTACTCTGTATGGAAACTCAGCCAAGACTCAACTTCTACTCGCAGCCCAGATCCTCAAGAGTGGACTTTAACTTGCGTTACATGTAAGTGACTTGCTTCAACACAATATTTTAACATCAACATTCTTTTTTACAGGGTCATTTTAGCTCAAGCTTACAGTTTCTGCAGCCAAGAATCCAGCAGAAAAAAAAAATTCTCTGCGATGCAAATCCCCTCTGAGCAGACAAAAGGAAAGTTTGAGATGAAGAGTACACTCTGATGTTTTACAGTTAGGGCGATATTCAATGTTTTCTACACTGCCTATATAATTACATAATGAAGGGTTTATGGGAGAGCTAAGAAACATTTTTCTTGGGGAAAACTACCATCCCTCTTTTTACTAAGAAGAAGTCTTCATAGGACAGTCCTACAGAGGACCCTTCACCGAGGCTGCAGCCTAGGTTTTGGAACTCCGCTACAGACTGACTGGACATTAGTGTAAACACAGACAAGACAAGGTCTGGGCCACAGTGCTGCTTTTCAAACAGGTTTTGGCAATTCTCTGCGATGCAAATCACCTCTGAGCAGACAAAAGGAAAGTCTGAGATGAAGAGTACACTCTGAGATGTTGTACAGTTAGGGTGATATTACTGTGGGGCTCAGTTGTTACTACACTGCCTATATAATGACATAATGATGGGTTTTATGGGAGAGCTAAAAAGATATCAAAACATTCCTTGGTAAAACTACCATCCTTCTTTTTTTAACTCCCTTACAGATGGTCATTATGTGCAATGCTCGAAGATGTCTATTTTAATGATGGCTTTCATTAGTAACCTTGTTTTCCTGCTCATGCTGCTTTAAGGCATTTAAGGCATCAGGCATATGTTATGCATTGTATCGAAGTGCAGCATATGGCCTAAGAAGTAAGAGTTTTTATAAGGAGTGAGTAATACATTTCTGCAACTCTCTAATTCTATCTGATGTGTACAAGCCAAGGTGTTTTATATATATGTCTTAATGCCAGCAGACAAGGAGATAGACGTCTCATGCCGAGAGGAGAAGCACATGAACTCGAATATTAAAAATTGAGTTGTGTTCTACAACATGTACACTCAAGGTTTTGGTCACAGTGCCGCAGTGAAGGCCACTGTTTAAGTCACTCAGTAGAAGTTATCTGTTATTGTCCAGGTGATGTGCGTGTCACAGTCAAAATCATGGGCAGGGAGTAGTTGAAATTCACATCACACCATGCCTTTACTACATCCAGCCATCCAGTGTGCGGCTGTGTAGCTGCTTTCAGGGTGACTTGATTTATTACATACTATTTATGTTTGCAGCTGCATGGCGTTTTTTTTTTTTTGGTGATGAGTGGAAACAACTGCATTTGTTTCCCACATGCTGGTGCAAAAACAACAGCAGCTGGCGGATCACTCGCACGGTCTTGCCAACTGCATGCATCTTTCAGGACTGGGCAAAGTCTTGACAGTGGAAAAGATGCTGGTGTTGATGATAAGGCATGAAGGGATCGCTTGTTAACAGAAAGGGAAATATGGCAGAGAGAGATAAGGCAGTACTTTTTCTGTTTTCGGATGGATCAAATGCACAGTCCTGACGTGTGACTGGGACAGAGCGAGGTCCGCAGAGATAAAGCATCAGTTCACTCCATCTGCTTTGATCTTCTGTGAAGATTGTGATCGTGCTCTCCTTCAGATCAGACACAGCCGTTTGAGAGGAATCGTACGAGGGCGAACATATGGGCGGAGGCGACTGCCACAGTGTCAGACCCTTAAATGTAGACGCTGCCCCAACACACAAACTGACAACAGATTTAAATGGCTTGATGAGTGCAGCATATGCATACACCAGCTTCACGTGATTTGCTCAAAGCGAGTGTGGAGATGTACACATTTATATTGTTTTGGAATCTTTTAAATTCAATGCATCACTTTTTATGACATATTCAGTTGCATCTCCAAAGAAGAGCACGGTTAGATTGAGAATGCATTTAATCATCTACGCCACATTCAAGGATTCAGGGATTCAAGGATTCATGGATTCAAGGAGACTTTTTCATTCGGATCACATGTGGTACATAAGGTGGGGTGAAATTGAGATCTCAAGGTCCCAGTTACACACAAAGAAAAATACGCTGAATAAATAAAATAATAATAATAATAGTAATAATAATAATAATAAAAATCTTTAATATAAGAAGGGTAGACATACATAGAAAAGTGAGAAGCAAAGAAACGTTAAAAAGTAGCAGCAGTTTTTTTACAATGTGAAAGGAATGTAGCAGCAAGAATAAATAGGTAGTGGTAACATAATAAAGTGTCAAGTATGGGTAAAGTGTCTCAGTGTCCTCAAAGTGTCTTCTGGAATGAAGCTGTTTCTCAGTCTGTTCGTTTTACACTCAATGCTCAGCAGCTTCCTGCCCGAGGAGAGCGGACAAAAAGTGAGTGTGCTGGGTGAGTGGGGTCCTTCATGATGCAGGTGGCAGAGCTTTTCTGTCTGCAGCAGAGCAGCTTCCATGCCACACATTGATGCTGGAGCACAGGGCGCTCTCCACCACACATCTGTAGAAGGAAGTGAGGACTAAGCTCCCAAGTCCAGCTCGCCTCAATCTCCTGAGGAAGTAGAGTCTTTGATGTGCCTTCCTGACCAGATTGGACATGTTGTTGTTCCAGATGAGGTTGTTGCTCAGGTGCACACCCAGGTACCTGTAGCTGGAGACCACTTCCACCACATATCCTCTGACGTGCAAAGCTTTAACCTGAAGAATGAAACGTTTTCTTTAATAAAGCCCAAGTCTGTCATGCAGGAATTGTCTCATTAGGAGACCGAATTAGCAACTCCTCTTCCTCCCTGCCACCTCCTCTTGACATGACCTGTGAGCCAATTAGAGATAATAAGGAGTGATTCACTTCCTTTGCTTTGAAAGATCTAGGTCAGAACGCAGAAGAGACACAGTATCTGTATCACTTTTACAGTCACTGTGCTGGTTATCACTGTGCACACTAAAATCACATGTGGGCTATTCTGTGTAACAGACTGTCATATCCTGTTTGTACTAACTTTTAACAGAAATGGAGAACTCTGTGGGCCAAGTATAAAGCCGATACTTACCCCCCCCCTCCCCCCCTTCAAGTGGACACCCCTTCAACTAAATGCATTCAGCTAGTTTAATCTGCACCCATTGTGGACCTACAGACGTGCAAATGCACACAGCTTGTGTAGTTCTTATAGAGAGGTCATATCAATAGAATAATTCTCTGGAGAAGATAAATATGAACCTATGTGCATGCCAGGCATGGGCTAGAGAGGTATAACACCCCCTCCCTCCTCCTCAATTGAGCTGTGTTATCTGGAATAATAGTGCAGCAATATTGTTTGGAAGGATTGGGTTGATGTTAATCCCTAATGCACTTGTTGCTGAATGCAATCAAATCCAAACAGCAATGCTCTACAGCAATGTTGTAGAAAGGCTTCCCTGGACAGTTGAGTTACTCCAACAATCGCAGGATAACTCTGTAATAGCTTTGATTTTTATGAGAAACAAATAAGCAAGTGTCCCAATACTTTTGTTTATGTAGTGTTTGACCTGAATAACAAAAAAGATCCACACTTCATTAATTGGTCTTTTAATGCACATTTGTACAATTGTACATTATTGTACACAATTGTAACAGCTTACAAAACACTGTAATGCCATCTCTCTATGGCTACCTAAACAATGACGAAAGTTTTTCTCAGCTCTAGTGATTAAAGGACCCCGATCTGTATGCACAACAGCTTAAAGATTAAAGGTTACAGACCCTCCTTTGGTCTAGGGCACCTCAGGATCAATAACATCTCAACCAATAACATTGCATTTGTTGTTAGGCCAATGGAGACGAGAGAAAGGAGTGAACAGGCACAACTGCACACAAAAACCCCACCCTACACAAGCTATTAAAACTACATATCACACATACAATAAAACGGCAGAGTTAGGTTGTGCCACACACATACACACATAATCAAACCATAGACCTCACCAAAGCAAAAGAAACACAAGTTATCACACTTATCCGCTGAGTCCAAGTGGATAGAGCCAGAAGGATAAAGGAAACAAGCTAAGCTAACTACACTTAATTACTCTAAAGCCAATATTTAAATGCATAGGGTGGTGCTTGACCTCTAGCCCAGGAAACTAACAGCGCACAGAGTCCAACACACAGTGCTAAATGTACAGTTGCACCCAGGGGACCCAATCAAGTCTATCCTGTGGAAACAGTTGGATGGTTCTGGCAAATTATACAAAACAGGCACACATCCCACACAAGACATACAATCCTCTTGTACACCCAGTTAAGCAAACTGGTAATTTACCCAAACGGAGCACATGATCACAAGAGGTATTTTCATACAGCAAAAGTTTACCAGGATCTACTGGTAAAATATCTAAAATAAGGAACATCCCTAACACAAACAGTTCTAAACGCTTGTAAAACACAGTTAGAGAAAAAAAAATCAAGACTAAAGTACAAGTACACCTAATACTACTTGTCGTCATCATAGACATCGTCATCATTGTCGTCATCATTGTCATCGTCCTCCTCCTCCACCTTTACCAGAACTCAAAAACAACCACAAATAAACAAAGTTTACCCCTCACACCACAGAATATGTGATGTGGCTGCTGCCTTTAAAGGGAAGTCTCCTCCTTTAAAAATCCAGTCAGGTGATTACTCAGCTGATTTCCAACTGATTGGGGGCTGGTATGCAGATTTACCTGTGGAAAGAAGTAGTGAGAGAACGACACAAAAACAAATCAAAATACACAGAACATTGTCTTGTCTCATGTCACCATGTCCTTTGCCAAACTGTCAGTTTCCTAACATCACTGAGAGGGGGACTGAAAAGGAGACAGTGAATGAAAAAAGTCTGGTCTGTATGCGACTTTACGCCACACAGAAAAAGGTGGGCAATGGCTATGAGGAGGAGAAGTGGCTAGAACATCATTCACATTATTGTCCCTTAGTCTAAACACCTGTGACCTGAGCTCACTCCTTCATTCTTCACACCTGCCCAGCAGATGTTCTGTCCAGCACAGCAAAAATGTCCTGATAACAGCCTTCAGCAGAACATCTCAGTCCTCTGAAAAATATAAACACCATCCTACCAAACAGTCTCACCTCCTCACACAAACAAAACACCTGAGAAATCTCATGTCCAAGCCTTGAGCATTTGAGCAGGCCAAAGTAGGACTGTTGCATGGAAGAACTCCCTAGTAGTAAACCTTTAGGGACTATTTGGACATTAAGATGATGTAGTTAGATAGTGGTAAAGGTATTGCAATTTAAAAAAAAGTCAATTCTAAGAGTGTTTGGTTGGACGGTGTCTCCAATCACTCCTTTAAGCCTTGACCCTAGAAAAACCTTCAGTCTGAGGTACAGAACTATAGAAGAGCTGCAGATAGTTAAGGTGATGTCCACCTGAAGTTTTGTAAGTTTTAAAGGTGATCTACTTCATTAAAAGTGTCAAGCCTTTTTGATAGCTAGCTAGCGTATTGGTGTGATGGAACAGATAACACCACATGAAGACTGGGGTTTAATTCTAGGTCTGGGTGACTATGCTGCGCTACACCAATAAGAGTCCTTGTGCAAGATTCCTAACACTACATTGGCTCACCTCTGTAATACGATGAACCTTAGCTAGCAAGCTAGCACATTTTCTTCTAACCTACATTATATGCAATTTCTCTCCAGTTTACTCCATGCTGTCTCACATTTACTGCATAGAGTACATCTGTCTGACTTTGAGATGAAAGGTTTTTATATATAAAGAAAGCCTTTTTGAGACTGAATCAAAACGGCATTACTATAAAGACGGCCCTTTCCTGATCTCTGTCTCTAGTCCGTGATTAACCTACCTGCCTTCCTTTTGGGGTTAATAGAAAGTTTTTGGCTCCTTTCTTGGCTCTTTCGTTCAGTTTATGGCAGTTTTTTTTTTCACTTGCAGAATTGCAAGTCTTAAAGCCCGAGCAGGGTGATTTGTAGAAACCAGCAGTGTAATACGTTTTTTTAAATCTCACCCTCTACATTCAGTCCTCCTTCCAAAGCCACTCCTTAAAACACATGACCATGTATGGCCTGAACAGTCACACATAGAGCACAGGAGAGAGATGCAGAACACAGTAAAGAGAAGGTCTCATAAGTAAATGTTTTGAACATGTGGAAGTTGAAGAATTTCTCATAAACATAAATTATCACTTTTTGTAAATTGTAAAATGCCGACGCCTGTACAGCAGCGTTTTTTGACAATTTCTCAATCAATACGACAAACATGAGTCTAAAATGACCAAACCCATTCACAGAACACTGGTGTCAGCCTAGCGGGGAAGCTAATGGATTGATCCCAAGCATAGAAAACAGTCCACACAGACGCTAGTAGCATCCAGAGGCAGTTACAATTGATGGGCTAACCAGTATAGGGATGTAAAGAAACTGTTTTTAAGGGAAATCACTACTAGTGAACAACTGACTCCATATGAAGTCCTTGAGTGGCCATATCTGGTTTAACTTCTCAAAAACTGAAGTAGACCTATTTTATATTAGATATTCAATATTAAATATTCCCATTGTTTATTTTTCATTCAGCTATGCAATGCAGAAAATAGAACAAGTAATTTGGTTCTCTAAAAAAGCTAAAGGTTTATGAAGAGATGCCACAGAAAAAAAAACCTTTAGGGTTATATAACTATACCCCCAGCCCAAAAAAACATCCAAAACATGTAGCAACCATTGAGAGCGTATTTGAGTTCACAGTAATTTGGAAAAAAAGTCAGCTGTTGGATCATGCAGATGTTTTTTTCCATACTCATGATCCACACACTTCCCACAATGTCTGAAGTCTCTTTGTTGTGAGTGGAAACAAGGAATGAATGGTGCATTAGCCCAAAATATCATCTGTAAATTCAAAAGTGTGTTAGGTGCAGAGCAGAGAGAATAGTGCAAGAGGAAGCTGGGGAGGCTCTGTGAATGTGTTTATTAAGGTCTTGCCTGAGTCAAAGGAATCTTTAAAAGGCCTAATTAACCTACATGGCACCTTTCCAGCGGGGAAGATATTTGTCAGTCTACCCAGACGTCTTTCTCTGGGAATAGAAGCTCTGGAAAGATTCAAAGACACCAAGAATCTCTAGAGTCCTGTGCAGGAATAAACATACAGAGGGCAGATCACACTGAGACAGCAGTGTCTGCCTGCTGATGTACCTGCATGTACCACAGATGTACCTGCTTAGCCACATAAACCACATAGGGACCATTGACCAATAAGGGTTCCTGGCTCAAGTAATTGGGGGAGGAGCCAACTCTTTAAAGATAGAAGCCTTGGGGGGTTTCCAAAGGAAAAGTCTTCTAATGCACATGCTGTGTTTGTAATAGGCAGTGCTGCGGCAGGAATGGTATTGTGGGTGGGTGTTGCTTGGTTAATTTTATTAATACCCTCCTGAGTGTACAGGGAGTGATCCATTGTGTTGGTTCTGTGCTTGATTTTCTCCCATGTATGTTTTACAGCAGGAGCCTGATTGGGTTTTCAGGGAAGATGTGTGCAGCTGTACATTTCACACCATGTAGCACTCTGATGTTTAGTTAGTATTTTTATGACCCAAGTATAGAATCACTGGTGCATTTGTAACATGCCTCTTTTGACCTCCAAATCTCTTCAATCCAGGCTTGAGTTCTGGTATTATGAAAGATGCTATGTCCAAATGTTTGGAGCCTCCTAATGAATATGTGCTAATTTATGTACAGCTTGTTCATGTAAAGGATTGTCAGTAGAATAGGACTCTGGAGCAGGTAAATATAAACCTATTGGCACCATACCTAATGCAAGGTGTGAGCTAGAGGGGTATAAAGCCCCCCAGCATTGAGCTGTGGAACTGTTCTCTAGAATTATGTGCTCCATCTAATACTCTTGACATGAGGTGGGGAGGTAATCAGCCAACATCCTGACCTTGCTAAATACAATCAAATCCTCACAGCCATGCTTCAAAATCTAGTAGTGTGTGTGCCATGTAGTAAGGCTTGATAGAAAAGCAAAAGAAAGTGAAGTGGGCATCAATTGCAGTATTTTACTCAATGTTTCTACCTGGGTCTGAAATCACCCAACATGCATCATAGTAGAATAAAGTTCAAAATTAATATCGTATGCAAACTTGGAGCTGTATTTTTAAAAGTTGTTCATAGTAAGAAAATGAGCTGTTTAAATGCTCAGTGCAGTTTAAATTGCGTTAAACTGACTTTCAGTGAAGTCCATTTATGTCAGATTTAATTGCTGTGGTTAAGAAGGTGAAGATCAGAGGTGGCAGACTGAAGACTTAGACGGAAGACTGTCTAAGTAAAGGTCCCCGTGGTGTGGAGATCTGCTTGATTACCAGTAGCTGAGAGTATTTACAGTAGTTATCATATTTTAGTTTTGAAAATACATGGTAAAATGTACTGATTATGGAGTTCTACACATTTCATTACTGGTACAGAGTTAAAATGGCTGAATTGGTGAATATACTACAGTTTCTATACTGTAATCTGATCTTTTTTGGATGTCTGCAATGGATGCATTATTTGCGTCAGCTGTAAGTGTCCTTTTCCAGGCTTACTCAATCTTGCCCAAACTTATTGCTTATGACAGCCTGTTTTATAATATTCTTATTGGGCTAGAGAGCAAATATACTTACTGATTTAAATGTCAGGTGTCATGAGATGGAGCTGGAGATGGGCTACCCTAGAAATCTGGATGGATTACTTTGAAAATGTCAGTGTTTATTGATGGAGGATATTCCCTGTAAACCCCTTCCTTCTCTCAGCTGTGTCAACATTTCTGGAAATTGTGTGTACATAATGTTCTGTCTGGCTAATGAGCCTGCTGTGTATAAATGTCATAAACAGCCAACCCTGCTCCTGCAGTTTGAAAGCTGATGGAGTAATTTGTGTGGTTGAGTGGTTTGGATGTTCTGCTTTTTAAATGAAACTGAGTGGCACAGCAGTCTAAGCGCTGGCTGTCTATTGCAGGTCCAATCCCCTGTGATGCCACAGACATTTATGGCTGATGTTCCCAGACAGCACATTTGGCTTACCCCATGTTTACCCATTACTTACCACAATACTAGTTAGGACATGCTAGCTAGCTAGCTGATGTAACTAAACTTGCAGTTAAAATGTTCTTCTGTCCAATGACTTTCTGTCTATGGCAGCTCAAGGGATGAGCAGTTGGTTGATACCCAGTGCTGAAAGCATTCTGTGGTTGGAATCCTAGCTAGTGGGTGGAAACTGAAAATTACTACTGTAGAGAAGTAGGATGAAAATATCCTATTTTCTCTCAAGAAGGCAAAATGCATATTTAGAAAGATCGGATTACTGTGAGATGCAGACCTGACATTTAGTAATACAGTTAAATCCTTTTTCTGTCTTTAAATCATTTAATTGAACCTTTTCTGACCTTAACTAACAATCTTGCTGCTTGCATTGCGTCATCTAATTAAACACATTCACTGAACTTTTGAAATGTTATTTTCTTTATTTTAATATAACTACTACTTTAAGTATATGGATTATTAACAAGCTAATGTCATGAGCAGCCAGATACACTGCAGTTCTCTCCACCCACTTACTTCCCATCTCACACTAATAGTGGTATGTGTCACTGGCGGTCTCATATAATTAGAACAACCTAAACAGATCAAAATGTCCTGCAACCGCCTACCACCCTGCTTATGATTTTATCTTTATTGACATCTTTCACAAACCTGTTCTTCTGCACTGATGTTTCTCCATAGAGGGATTAGAAAACTCAGAAAATGGATCAAAAAACTGAATGTACGTATACCCACAGATACACTGATGTTTTCTATATCCCCAAAGATCGCAGTGTATGTGAAACCAGTGGTAAAACATACAATTTATTGACACCCTTTATAAAACAAAATGAAATAAACCACATGTCAGATTTGAGAAATGCACTTGGCTGTTTTTTTTAGCAGCAATGTGTAACACAGTTGGACAACAGTTGTTGAAGGATCTTGGACCACAGTTTTAGTTCCTGGGTATCAGTCTTCACTTCGGTGCTGTTCTCTTTAGTGCACAACACAAGTTTTCAATTTGTTTCAAATCTGGAGACTGTGGAAGCCATGGTAGAAACTTGCTGTGTTGAATAACTGCAACTATTTCTGCGTGGGTCATTATCTAGCTTAAAGGTCCACCCACGGCCTTGTTTCAGCCTTCTGGCGGAGGCAGACTTTATGCTAAGATCTCCTGGTGTTTAGTAAAATACATAATTTTCACAAAAGCTTCTGTTTTAATAGTAGCAAAATTGCCCCAAGATCCACAGCCATATTTTACATTGGGACCCAGATCTTTGTATGCAGAATGTGAGGATGGTCTGCATGACTAAAGTTTTATTTGTATTTGGTCTTGGAGATAAGAAAACCTCAATCTCCAGTTCTAAAGCTGTGATCTTTGGGGTCTGCTTTGCTTCTATTACTTTCCTCCTCACTGTATGTGTGAGCAGTATGTTCATGTGTCTTTTTCCTGTCAAATGTTCAACTGTTCAGTGCTTTTCAAACTGTATTTCCAGATGTCCAGTTTCTTCATCTTTACCAGTTACATACTCTTTCTCTACAGTAATACAGAGCACTGAGTGTCCTACATTTACTCATATCCCATAACTCATGGCTTGCTCTCACATCCCATTATTTCACTTAATATGACCTTTTTTCTCGAGGTTTCTTCCTCTTGATCTGGAGTCTTTTCTTACCACTGTTGCTACTGGCTTACTCAGAGGCTTGGGCACATCTCTGTACAGCTGCTTTGTGACCATATCCATTGTGAAAATCTCCCTGATTAAAGGTAATTTCTGCTAATTTTGTAACCATTTCCTATATATCTACATGTCTATAACCCCCTGTCTTGTTGATTGACAGCTAAGGAGCATATGAATTATTGTATGTATTTGATTTTATTAAGATTTTTTCCCAGTTTCATTAAGAGTGCCAGTAATTCTGGAGGTGACTGTACAATAGAATTGAAACTTTGAGGCTATAGAACATCTCTGCCTAATTAAAGTTAGTGAAGTTTCCAATAATCTCAACTCCCATGTGCCTGGATTCTGTGGCACGTCTCCTTCATGCCTTCACTGTGAGCCCTTCCCCTGATCATAAATTCACTGGAGAAAAGACAACTTGTCAATTCCCCTTCATCTGTGGAGCAATCAAATGTGTTTCATACAACAAGAAAAGGAAAGGGAGAAAAGTAGTCCTTCTTTGTAGGAGTGTAAAGCTTCATTTTAATTGCTTTGACACAGCTGAAGGTTTGGCAAAGCAAAAAAGATAAACTTATGCTTATTGGAGTATCAGCATGTACTGTTTTGAAGGATGAAGAATGTGTTGATTATGCACATTCTTATGTTTGAGTTAGGAGGGTTTCTTTTAGAAATGTACGGTTACAGATTACTGTTTACAAAATTGTAATGTAGTCACATGAAATCGTCCTGTGTGTCTACACCAAATACCAAACCGTCTCATGTCCACAACAACAATCTTGTGTTCTCCTGATGCCAATCCCCTGTCTAATAAAATATCACATGGGAATACACAGAATAAGATTTAGAAAACACAGCGTCAAGCAATCAGTCATACTAGGATGCTAGCTCGTCTACATGATTTTCTTACCTTCAAATGTTTCTTTACATTCAAGGGGAGTTTTGAAGCTGAGAGAACAGTTACTGCTGGAAGGCCTAATTTACACTGCAGAGCGATATTCTTTTTTTATTTTCTTTGAAATCTGAAGCTTTCAATGTCATTAGTGACTACAGCCATGCAAGGAAGGCAAGCGTGTTACACTCTGGCTAGCCCTGTGTGTGTGTCAAAAAACAACAAAAAAGTCACAATATACATCAACAGCAGCAACGTCTCACTCTATTAGAAGCAAACATGGTAAAAGTACTTACTTTGTTTAGGCTGTAAAGTAAATCTGTCAGTAATCACCCTGTTTTAACCTGTAATCTAATTACATAACTTTTCACTGTAACTTTAACGAATTCAAAAATTTTTTATCCTGATTGCGTAACACTGTTACATGTATTCCCTTACTACCCAACCCTGGTTATGCCAGCACCACTTTATTGGCCATTTTATATGATGGAGGCAACAAATAATGGTCTGAAATGCTATGCATACAATAACTATGTTGGACTAGGAATAGACAGTTCAACAGTTTTTTTTCCCAGTTCCACTTTTGCATTGGAAGCACTAAAGATGGGACAGGATCAGGGGCAAATATCTAAAAATATGTTTTCCAGTCACAAATGCTTTCTACAAAAATGACTACCATGCCAGTAGGAAGAAATCTTATCAAATCAGGCAATCAACCCAACTTTAGATCTTTACCTGGAACCATTGGGTTAGAGGCAGGATTCATCTACAAGGTGCCGGTCCATCATACAGGGACAAATTTGCACGGCCAAGTCACCTGCCATGTGTTTTTAAAAGGAAACCTCATAGGCCGAGACCAGAACGAGAATTAAACTCACGATCCCATGACCCTTGGAGCTCTGCCAGCCTAAAAATACCATTTTAGAAATACTCTGTCAGAACTGTTATATTCATCCATTCACAGCAAGTTCTGTGACACTTTTCCTTACCGTAATAAATTTGAATACATTAACACTGTGTGAAACCTTCATGGTGGAGCACATTAAGCTCCTTTGTCAAGGGAATGGAGACATGCATGTGTATTAGGCCTGGATAGGCTTGGATATTTTTGTCAGGGTAATCAAAGTGACAGAGATTTTAATGCCATGCTGTTATACATCATGTGGAGGACACAGTGGCACTGGTATACATCCATGAATAATAATTCGACAGCAGATCAAGCAGCAACATGACACATTCTAACAGTGCTTTCTACATGTGAGTTGACTCTCATCTGTCATTTTATATAAGACACGCCCACCGTATAGGCTGGTGATCAGTAACTGTGGCCCATCTTTTGCTGTTTAATTTACCCAGGGAAAGAGGGGGGTCTGCAACCCTAGGCAGAGAATAGTTCACTAACCTAAACTATTCAGCGAACAGTGGTCAGAAATTGACGTCTAATGATGATCAGAGGATTTTCATTGACGTGGTCATGAAAACAGGACATGCACACAAAGTGACCAAAATGATCTCAGAATATGGTCCTACAGCAGCAGATGGAAGTACAAATGGACATCATCCTATCTAGCAGCTCTTCTAGAGCAAGAACTCTAATCTTCTCTGACAGCATTTATGTTGACCCACAGACTGTGTGTATGGCTTTCTTTGCTGCAATCTGTTAAAAAGAGTCCACAAGATGTAAAGTAGACACTTGTACATAAACATCTGTCCATTACTGTTCTTCAAGGGAATCCAGCCTGCTATAAGGAAATATATGATCATGGACACACTTCTATTCTAAGGAAAAAAAATAAATGAATGATTTGAAGAACCCAATTGCTAAATGTTTCTTGAAAAGATACTTCTAAAAACTTGTCAAGTGTAAGAAGCCAAGATGACAAAAGAAGTTGTATTGCCTGATAAGAGGAGCATGTTTCAGATATAAGCCAGTAATTTCATTCTGCAACTTTGGTTGAATCAAATAACCACAGACATGTGACCGCCAGGATTGTGTGCATGCTGTGTGCAGCCATTCAGACAGACTTTCCACAGTTCCACAGAGACTGTCACCGGAATTGAGGATGGCTGGGATTTCTCCAGACAATGACTGATGAACAAGCCATGCGTTACATATGCTTGCTGAGTCACACACCCCCACAATCATCTTTAATTGTGTCATGCACATCAGAATGAAGGAACCCATCAAAGAGGTTGGCCATAACCAGTGTTGTGTGAGTCCCTGTAAAAACTGAAAAGCTCCAAGATACCTACATGTATAACACTGCAACACATATTGTCTCAGACCTGCAAAAACCTTGGAATGAAAACTTGGTAGGAACAAGGAAGGAACCTTTTAATGGAGGTTGATCTGTCTGCAAGAATGGGGATACAAGGTTTTTGCAGCAGCCAATGTGGTGCACCAAACTCTAATTCAGGCCGCTTTAAGTAGGCTTACCTGCCTGATGACTATGTTCAAATCTACACAGCAACTTTCAGTGGAAGACAGTTTACACCTTTTAACAGGTTTTATTATTAAATTATTATTTTTTAAGTATTATTATTATTTATTAAAGTTATTTTTGGAGCATTTCTATTGATATTAATTTATCATGAAACACGCAGACTCAAGCTAAGGAACAAGTTCCAGACTCACATGATGATTGATCAAAAAATGAAAAAATGAGATACAAGATTTTGTTTTTAACAGTCAGCAACGAGCGTCCATTTACACACAGTGCCCTTTTTTCCCCATATTTTTTTAATTTCTATGATTAAACTGTTAGACAGTCCACTGGAATAAATCCCATCTCCTAGCAAACCATCCGTGTTAAATGTCAGGTTGATTATGAGCTGGATCTCAGAGATGAACACTGGCTGTAGCATCGAAACCATCTCGATAATGTCACTGATTTTAAAGAGTGTACGTGGACTGAGAATGAATGAAATGAAATATCTCATCACTGTCAGGGAAGACCACTAGAGCAAATGTCAAGCGGAAAACCGAGTTTAATGCGCCAAGAAGAGGCAAAGCAGAAGAGCTGCGAAGGAAACTACATTACCCACAAGTCATTTGGAGTAGTGATGTCACCAACGGGCGCCAAACGAGTTGCTTTTGCATTAGTCCGAAGTGTCTGTTTGTGAAAGGCAGAAAGGTGAGTTCTGCACGTTTTCCCTCTGGTTTGCAGGATTTATTAAATGTGCCTCTTACTGATTTGCAAAACGATCATGAAGTAGAGTCGCTCTGAACAGTTTGAAATGCGTGTCAGCTCTCAAGTTCAAATGAACTCTCACCTGAATAACCCGACCTGACATGTGTGCCTTCTGAATAATAAACAGTGACAAGTGCTTTACTCATAAACACACCTCGCAGACGATGCCTCACTGCAAAATAAATAATAAATATTAGCAAGTGGTGGAGTATTCATCTTGCTGATGAATAACATACTGTTTAATGCACTGAATATTATGTTTTCCTACTGATTAATAACTGACTATATATCTTGATGTATCAGATTTCCTAAGATTGGACGTTTTAGCTAAACAGTTTTAAATTGTTGAGGCTGTTCTTTGGGTCATTTCATGATTAGGATGCCATTTGTGTTTCTTTGATATTACTGAATATCTATAAATATGTTGGAATACATTTTAAAATGAGTTAAAATAAGTGTCATTCATAACAACAATGTGCAAGTTTCAGGTAAATGAGACCAAACATTAATTCAATCTCTTTATTTTATTTTAATTCAACCTCTCTAAAACTTTATTTTATTTTAATTCAACCTCTCTAAAACTTTATTTTATTTTAATTCAACCTCTCTACAACTTTATTTGTAGAAAATATATATATATATATAGATAGATGGATAGATGGATAGATGTATCTTATAGCTAATCAGGCTGTTCTTTGGGTCATTTCATGATTAGGATGCCATTTGTGTTTCTTTGATATTACTGAATATCTATAAATTTTAGTTTGTAAAGTTGATATGGAATACATATTAAAATGGGTTAAAATAAGTGTCATTCATAACAAGTGCACGTTTCAGGTAAATGAGACCAAACATTAATTCAGCCTCTCTACAACTTTATTTTTAGAAAATATTTTGCCAGGCAAAATAAAAAAAGTACAGTATTACAGTATAATAATTCTAATACTGATATTCAAATGTTTTTGCATTAATGTGTAAATGCAAGTCATCACCTCATTTAATGAGTGATCTATTAAAATATAACGAAATTATATTATATTTGTGTCCTTCACAAAATAATATTCACTCAACCCTGTTACCTGACCACATCTGCCCCTATTAACTTAGTCAGCAAAGAAATCATGCTAAAATGACTTCAGATGGATGAACACTTTTTTGCATGGGTAAATGATATGATGCAATGTTGGGATATGATAACAATAAGATGTAATTTTTTCAATGAGTTATATGTTTTAAATGGCTTACAATTATGGATTATTAACACCCTTTTTTTATTGAAATACAGTTCTCCTCATTTACATGTATCTTTAAAGGACAACCTCTGTGTGTTTCATGTTTCTATGTATGTATGTATGTATGTATGTATGTGTGTGTGTGTGTGTGTGTGTGTGTGTGTGTGTGTGTGTGTGTGTGTGTGTGTTGTGTTGTGTTGTGTTGTGTTTTGTGGCAGGTTGTATCATGGCACTGTCAGGAGTACGTGTAATTGAACTTGCTGGGCTTGCTCCTGCTCCCTTCTGTGGAATGATCCTGGCAGACTTTGGTGCAAAGGTGGTTCGTGTGGATCGGACAAAGGTTGCGATGGCAGTAGATACTCTAGCAAGAGGCAAACAGTCTGTGGCCTTAAATCTGAAGAGTTCTGAAGGTGTAGCGGTGCTGAAAAGACTGTGTGTTCAGTCAGATGTGGTTCTTGAACCATTTCGGAAAGGTTGGTAAGCCTCAGTTTTTAAAAATGTTCATAAGCATAGCATAAGCATATATACACTGTGTATATAGAACCTTAAGAAAGTTCAACATTTAACTGGTTGAAGGTCTATTTCACAGCACATATAAATCACAAGCTGCCATAAACAACCTTGAGAAGGGTCTAGATAAAATAACAGTTGTGTGTAGAATATCACTGCCACAACTGTATGACTTCTACAAGTATTAATATAAAAAATACAATATTAATATATTAAAGCGTGATCTTACACTTTTTATGGCTTTTATAGTATCAAAGAGCTGCAGTACGTATTTGATTATGAAAAATGCTTTACTTCACATTTTCCCCAATTGAAAGTGGTGTGGTTTCCACTTCTTGTCATTTGAAATCCAAAGCTGAATAATTTGTTCTCGCCTAACCATCAGGCCCCCTGCTGCTCTAAGCTCCAATTTACTCAACTTGAAGCTTTGCTGAAAGCTCTACTTTACTCTGCCTCTCTCTCTCTCTCTCTCTCTCTCTCTCTCCCTCTCCCTCTCCCTCTCCCTCTCTCTTTTTCTCTGCTGTGCTGTGTTGAAGGAGTAATGGAGAAGTTGGGTTTAGGTCCTGAAGAACTGCTGAAGGAGAATCCTCGGCTGATTTATGCGCGGCTCACTGGCTACGGACAGAGTGGCTCATATGCCAAGGCTGCTGGGCACGACATCAACTACCTGGCCATGTCAGGTACATGCCTCACCTGCTCCATTTCTCTCTTACATCTCTCATATCATACAGCATAGGTGTAGTTGTGCAAACAAAACTGAGCAATGTGAGTTTTACTGTCTGCAAAATAATTTACAAGCACTAAATTATTAAACTGCCAACGTGGCCAGGTCAGGCTGTCCTAGCAAGTTCAGTCCAACAGCAGACCACAGAATGCGTAAAGAAGTCTCCAACAACCCTAAAATATCACCACCAGATGAACAGATCAAAGTCAAAGTGCAGCATCTACCATCAGAAAGAGACCACACACACACGTGTGACTTTCACCATTTGAGTACAAGAACCCATAATAACTTCGTTATCTATCACTGTTCTCCTCTTTAGATTTGAAGTGTGTGTGTGCGTGTATGTGTGCGCTTTTGAGCAGTACTAAATGCATTCCCTCTGTAATTGGGTCCTAGTGAATCATAATCTTAGCTGTTGGCTTTATGATGACCTGGTATAATCTGCTATAAAACACAGATCTCATGATTTTTAATACATCATGCATATACATATAATTAGCTTCTGTTTTCTGGGATTTTCTTGCATTTACTTTTTGTGTGCTTTACCATTTGATTGTGTGTAAATTGACTTTTACATATAATCACATTTTCATAAAATAACACTTATTTAAAATCAAAAACACAGTTAAGCTTCATTTGTCTATTAAGTGTTGTCAGATTACATAATAACTTATAATAAAATATTATATATATATATATATATATATATATATATATATATTTAAACCTCACAGTATTGATTTCTTCTTCTTGTGCAAGGTTTTGTTTCAGATTCAGATCTTTTTGATCTGCTGCCTGTGAAAACACATTTAAGTCGTACTCTGTGCTTATCTGTGTTTTGCAGCTGGCTAATACTATAGAATGCTTGCCAGCTTCAGCGTATACAGCAACAGCATTGTTATTATTCGGCTGACAGCACATCATGATGCTGGCAGTCAGTGCCATTTCTAAGAATTGTCACAGATTTTATGATTAGTGGCATAGATACAATACTCTGAGGGGAAAAATTGTGAAATCTTTGAGATTCTTTGAATTCCTTAATGAATGATTGAACGTGTAATCTTTATTGACCACAGGGTTTAAACAGTCAAGGTGAATGAATAAGACTAGTGCTAGGACACTGACCTTCTGAAATGAAGGTAATTAGAGTCAAGTGCTGTTGTCACTATGAGGATGGATTTTGTCTGTCCTGCCCTGTAAAAGTCACATGCTTATCTTTTATTTTTGAAATGAGATCACAAAACCTCCATTAGTCCAGAGTCTGGCAGAGAGTTTACAAGTAAAATTCAGTACCTAGGATTTGATCACCCTACAAAGATCAGTGCAATGGCTCACTGTAGAATTTTCAAGATGCATTTCTTTTACCTCATATAACATCAACAGTTGTTTTTGTGGGAAGAAATCACTTTTCTAAAGACCACCTAGATGGTCATCTACACCTGTCTAATGCAATATGATGGTAATCCAAAACACAGGCTTACACATGCTCAAGTTTGTTTTCCATCAAAGTACTTGATCAATGTTTAAACCATTTCTTCGTAAAAATACTGTGCGGAAATATGTTGTTTAGGAGCTATTCATGGGTCTGTTTATTCACACTCATAATGGCCCTGTCTTCTTCTGTTACAGGATTGCTGTCCATGTTGGGTCGCAGCTCAGAGAAGCCCTATGCTCCACTGAACCTAGTGGCAGACTTCGCAGGAGGAGGCCTGACGTGTGCCCTGGGGATTGTTCTAGCCCTGCTGGAGAGAAGCAGGTCAGGCCAGGGCCAGATCATCGATTCCAGCATGGTTAGTTCTCTAAGCTCTCAATTTGCTTTTAGTCCTGTTGTACCTGTGTGTATGGATGTGTTTATATCCATATATTTCTGTATGCTTTTGTTTATGTATAAATATGTATATATATTTGTCATGAAAAAAACCTGAAGATTAACAATTAACACTGAAGAAATGCCTTTAAAAACCATTTGTGAAATGGAAATGGAAAATAGAAATTCAACCTTGCCGTTTAGTTTGGTTTGCTCTTGATTGACAAAGTGAGTAGTATCACTGTGGCGTGATCCAAAGAGCTATCTGAGGCCTTTAGAAAGAAGGTTGTAGATGCAAATGAGTTTGAGAAGGTATTTAAAAAAAGGAAAGTCAGTTTTAGTCACTCAGGACAACGAATGATTGAAAATTGATTAATCGAAAACAATTAGTTCCAACACACATACAATATGTACAGCATAGTAAACAGTTGTTGTATAAATAATATATAAAAAAATATATTTTAGATGCTTATGTCTACTTCATTTAAATCGTTTAATGTAGTAAAGTAAATTTTCTTTTTCAGTTTCAGCAATTATTTGTCACTAGATAATTATTATAATTATTAGCCAGTAGAATGAGCATATTTCTATAGACTAAATTATTTAAAACAAGTAAATATTTAGAATAAATGATCTTACTCTTACAGCAATGTCTAAATGAGAATTATTATAAAATTAGATATAAATAGATTTAGTGTGCGTGCGTGCGTGTGAGTGCGTGTGTGTGCGTGTATGTGTGTGTGTAACAATGTACTGAATGTATTTATATAAATATATAATGTATATATATTATATGTAAAGTATAATATATAATTATATCATGCATATAAATATATAAAGTTGGGACACACCTGGTGTGTGAATGTTTATATATGTCTATATATCTATCTATCTATCTAATATATATTATATATATATATATATATATACACACACACATTACATTAGATGTGGAAAATGTACAAAGAAAATATAGTAACGCATGAACTGTATGAAACTCCATGCTCTAAGATGGTGACCTGGCTTAAAATGAATTAAGTTCCTTGAGAAATGTACATAATAAGCCAAATCCACCTTTTGACCATACAAAATTGTGCTATGTGGTTTTATTGGTTTTACAACAGTTCATACTACAGCATTCAAAATGTGTGTGAATATAGTAGTTCCACCATTACACATTGTTTAGGTTGGTCTAGCAATCACATGATGGTGGTTTTTTTTTTTTTTTTTTTTTTTTGTGGGTACATTCAGGGCCACATTTATAAAGGTCCTCAGCGCAGAAGTGGCGTTATAAATACAGGCCATTGTGTTGCTGTTCTTCCTTGTTTGAGAACACAGGAGTCAGAGGCCATGTGTAAATATCTTTTATATTATTTCAAATCAATATCAACAGGCGTTGGTACACTGCCAATGAGTGGTTTTAGCACAGAGGTCATTGGGGCAGGCGTAATTGGTTTTCTGTTCAGGTGCCATGCTGGCCATGAGCAATGACTCATGAGAGGCATGGGAACAGAGTGTATTTTTTAATGTATGTTTACACCCTCTGTATTAATTGAACATGCTGTTGAGCACTGCTGTACAGCTTTGCTGCTGTCACATGTGACAGGGTCAAACTGGATATGATGGCATGGAAAACCTGAAAGAAAAAAGCGATTTGACATTGGATTCTGAGTCTTACAGTTAGTTTCTCTGTCCTGATTATCACCAGTAATTTCTGATTAGTCCCCAACTTGCGTAGATCATAATCAGCAATTTAACTGATGGATTGCCTCTCTGCATGTGCTGTCATTGATTTACCATCACAAGAGGACAATAATAATCAGGACGTGATTGCATATCTGCATGTTAATTACACACACGTTTAATTTAACTGATTATGTTCAACATTCATTATTGTAGAACTGGTCTTCTGCCTCTCGCCGTGTTTAGCTGGTGGATTTGTGTGTCCGTCTATGTTTAGTATGAAACTGACCAATAGACATTTTTAGGAAATCTCTAAGGACTCATTTTTCATTTAGGTCATAGAAAAATGATTTATATGCTAAAACCTAAAGGTGAATTAATGAAGATATGGAAGAATTGAGAGTGAGGGTTAAATGGTTCTCTACATGGTTAGCCCCTTTAAAACCACATCTTGAAGCTTTTATTGGAGTAACTGCAGTGACTACAGTGCAAAATAGGTAACTTGGTGTAGGGTAGATGTTCTACGTAGAACCATCATTGGTTTGCGCCAAAACAAAGAACTGGTTAACCAGGCTTTACAGAGCTATTTTCTTTAGTACAACTAACCTTACTACTACAGCCTTAAAAAGAGGGTTCTTCAAGGTTCTTTTGTGAAGGCATTGATTATATGTAGAAGTGTTTTTTCACTATGATGGAAACCCCCTTATATATGGTTCTTAACTTGGTTGACCATAACATTTTAATATCTCTGCTACTTTCTGAATCTTAGGAGATCAGGAACAGTTTGAAACAACATGGCAGCAACACTGGGCAAAGAAAAAGTGGCTTTCATATCATGAATGACTTTTATCATTGGGCATTTAGTCCTGGAGCAGAGCAGTGGTAGTGAGCAGATAGGCTCCTTCAGAGAGTGCGGAATGAGCAGGTGCTGCTGTCATGATAATTAGGTAGTTTGCTGACAGGCAGTAATGATATCTGTCGTATTCTCCCCTAAGAGCTGCTCTGTTTCTGTGTGATTACACACTGGTTTAGTGATGACTAACACTTGTATCCGCATCAGTCTTATAATGAATAATGTGAAACATTCTGACAGCCAAATCCTGCCATGCTTGTCGGCCTCTTACAAACTGATTTAGATTGGATTAAATTTGCCTGGACGTGTCAATGTGAGAACTCGCACTAAAGTGTCGTTCTGGGAGTGAAAAGAAAAAAATCATGCTCTTCTTTGAAATGAGTAATAAGTGCCTATGCTCTGCTTGATGGTGCTCAGGGTTAGAATTATTCAAAGTCCTGAAGACTACCCTGCTGCCTGCTGAACAACATGAGAGGTGCTAGATGGTGGGAAAGAAAGTGGTAGAGTATGTGATTGATTGAGGCTGTAAAGTATGCTGAAAGGACTGAACCAGCATGACTTATAAGGGTTAGCTAAAACTGACTTTGGAGAGACAATCTATCAGCTAAATTGCTGCTGAATATCAGTGCAAGTTGGGTCTAATCAGAACTATCTGGTGAAGGCATTCTAATCAGGATAGCAGACAGCTACAAATGCTCAGTAACCAGTGTCACAGCAGGGCTTTTCCGCAGTATGTAATACATGCAGGTGTTCCAAGTTGATTATTAATAGTTTTTAGATTTTACAAAAAGCAGTTTGGGGGCTTTCATGAGTGTGTGAAGTGGAACAGTGGGTTTCTCCATTCTTTCACTACTATACCCGCGTTTTGTGTCAAGCTTCCTGTCAGGCATGTTTTTATGCCACTCATACTTTGATTCTTATCCTGGTTTTGGAATGTACTGCAATAAGTACTGGAGACTTTTTCAACCTAAGGTGTTTACAGGCTAATTTTGGCAGAAAGGTTAGATTTTTAATTTCATACTCTGCCTTAAGAGCTAAAGTACCCTTTGCAGAGCTATTCAGTATACAGCTCTTGAAAAAAATGAAGAGACCATTTAATTTTTTTTTTCTTAAATTTGCACCTCTACGTTTGGCAGCCATTTTATTCCAGGCTTTTCATCAAACAAAGCTGAGTTATCTGAATTTGCAGGCTATGAATGGCATAAAGTCACCCAACAGCAATGTGAAAGACTAGTGGAGAGCCTGCCAAGACATGAAAGCTGTGATTGGCAGTCAAGGTTATTTCATCATAGTGATTTTTGAATGCTCTCAAGATTCAAATATTAGTACTGTGTTGTTTACATTAAATAATAACTTATTTGCATTTTATTTTATTATAATCATTTCTTTGCATTATTTGAGCAGTTGTTTTTGGGCAGTTGTCATTTCTACAAATGAATGCTCTAAATATATTTTTTAATTGGAATTTGAGGGCAATGTTGTAATAATATAGGGTGGTCTCTTAAAAAAAAAAGGTCTGGAGCTGTAGGGTAGACAGTGAGAAACGAAAGGGATGATGTACAATACTGTGCAAATGTCTTGAAAGGAAGGCCATAAAAATTGTTAATGTCAAGAGTAAATACGCCTGTAAAACAAATCTTGTATCTCCAGTATTTTTGTTGATTCCGTCGTCATTATGTTTTGACACCAATATAAAGATCAACTGGCCAGTTCACCTTATGAAAAAAAACTTTTTTAAAGTATTTTTTGTTCAGCAGTGATATAAGTGATATAAGGTTAGAAAAAGCAAATACAGAAATAAAATAGGAAACTCATATTACTAAGTAAATAATTTGTTTTTGTAAAGTTAGAAGAACTCAGGTCTGCTTGCTGTCCTCTCTGGACACTGTACTCCAGACACTGTACAGATTTGCTCTTAGTCAGCAGCTCATCAGATTTAAAGATAGATAAACTAGGTATTGTTTTGTTGCTATAAATACTGGGCTTTCTCAAGTACTCAAGAACTTTATATTAACACCTATTAAGTTAAAACACCATTTTATTTATTTATTATATTTATTGTGGCTTAAAATTGTGAGACTATTGAATTTCATAGTGCCACACATTAACACACATATTAAGACACCTTAAAGTGCCAGCTTTTTGCAGTGCACGTTTTGGATATGTTTGAATATTAGTGTATTTATTAATGAATTCATTTAAGTTGATTACTGCTCGGATAAATGGCTTAACATACTGTATACTTTTCCACAGTACTGTTTATAGTCTGCACATATTAGGCCATCATTTAAGCTTAATGGGATTTCTGGTCACTTCATGAGCTAAAAAAAGGAACCAAGTTTTCATCCCTTTGAAGACTGATTTTCTGGGACTTGGTCCTAAGTGAGAACTTGTCATATGTCCATATGACACTTCACAAGTTTTCCTGTGAAGTCACAGCCTTTGAACTCTATGTACACGTTTTATGTGTTTATTTAATTTAGGTTTCTCAAAGCATGATCAAAATGTTGGTGGCATTTTTAGATTATGTCTGTGACCTGAATTGATTTATATGGTCCTTTTCACAATCAAAGGTTGTCACAAAGCAGCTTTACTTCACCTTCCCTCTGGTTGATACTGGGCAGCAGAACAAATAACAAAATAACTGTACAAAAATGACTGAAAATAGTGAGAAAGACAAATGGCCACAAATGGCAAATGTGACCTCAAGCCATAAATGGTGAGAATGCGAGTAAGTTTAGAACACATGCTCAGTGTTAATGTGCAAGTTCATGCAGGTTAAACATAAAAATAAAAAGCTGCATTTAATTTTTATAAAAGATTTTTTATCCATTTTCCCCCAATTTTGAATTGCCAATTACCCAACCAATACATATTCTCCCTGTCACATGCAATGCTCCTGACACTGGGAGATTGAAGACTGATGCAACGTCCCAGGGCAGCCAACGCTCTCCGAAAAAAGCATGTACCTATCTCTAATGTATCGGCCAGCAGACGCCAGTGCCGGCCAGCATGGCACTGGAGTGATGTAAGGAGAAAGTGCCATCTCTCAGGGCCCTGGCTGCCAGTGGTTAGCAGCATGACTGGAATTCGAACTAGCGATGTACTGGTCATAGTGACAGTTCCTTATTCTGCTGGACCACTCAAGGCCTAGCTCATAAATGTACCTTTAAATAGGAGTTAATTAATTACTCTGTTGATTATACAGTGAGGGATCACCTTTGTTTGACAGGTGCGTGAGATGCAAACATTAGTTAAGTTAGAAGACTGGAAAACCTATACATAAAACCTATACAACCTATATATTCAGTTAACACTGCTGCACTCTACATGAAAGGCCAGAGAAGACTCTACCTACTGAGGAGATTGAGGTCCTTTGGAGTGCAGGGAGCACTCCTGACCCTTTTCTGCTGTGACACTGAGAATTCCCTCCCTGTGGGACTAATAAAGGATTATCTTATCTTAATCTTATGAGTAATGAGTGAGATTACAGAAATAACGTGTGGAGCCTTGTAATGAGTCTGTACTCTATATGTTTGTCCAGGTGGAGGGGGCAGCATATGTGGGCTCCTTTATGTGGAAGTCTCGCAGTATTGGACTGTGGAACCGACCTCGGGGGGAAAACATGCTTGACAGCGGAGCGCCGTTCTATGACACGTATCACACTGCTGATGGGAAATACATGGCAGTGGGAGCCATTGAACCTCAGTTCTATGACCAATTTATTCAAGGTCAGTACACTTTAGGTACAAACACTGTGCTGCCACTGCACTGTTGAGAGACTTTAAAGTATCAAAATGGTTATCCAAAGCTTGAGAGACTTAAGAATTACACTAGATATGTCCAAGGGGATCACCCCTTCTAATTAATTAATTCAGCTACTTTGTTGCACCCATTGCTGACACACACACACTGCTTATCTAGTCCCTGTGGAAAAGTATTTCCAATAGAATAGGACTCTCTGGAGCAGGTTAACATGAACCTATTGGCACCGTGCCTAATGCCAGGCGTTATACTAGAGGGGTATAAAACCCCTCCAAATTGAACTGTGGAGCAGTGAAACTGGATTCTCTGAATATATATATATATATATATATATATATATATATATACCCTTGATTTGGGAAGAAATGAGCCGGTGTCCCAATACTTTTACCCATATAGTGTATGTATATACAAATAGTTTGTCATATAGGAGCTGAAATTAAACAATGACTATTGGTTGAAAATACTGAAAGTCGCCTTATTTCAAGTGTATTTACATCTGTGTAAATCATACAAAAAAACTGCCTTTTCATATTGTCCTTTTTTTAAGGGCAGTAATTGGGCAATGTATTGCTCATTTGTTTCCTGACCTGCTGTGTGACTTTTACATCATTACGTTCTACACAGATAGCGCTACTTGAGTTAGTGAGTTTGAATAAGTTACTTGCTGCTAAAATGAGAACCAGTTAACCTAATGAGGCTGAATGCCAACACCAGGAAACAGGCAGTTCCCTACATGTTTCTTGCCAATGTCCATTTGAGTACTGTCACCGTCACACTACATACACTGCATTATGCCGTACAGCACTGCTTCTGAACAAAAAGCTTTATTCCCCTGACACTAGTTAGAATCAGTATCAGGGCATAACTTTAAGGCCTGTTCATCTACCTGAGCAATTTAGCTTTTGGAATTATCTGCATATATCGGTGCTATAATAAGTAAGTAAATAAGTGAATGGATGGAAGAAAGGAAGGAAGGAAGGATGGAAGCTGGGTAAGGTGTAGATATGCTCTCAGGCTAAACCAAAATGAAATCAATGTTGAGTAGGTTTTTGTGCAGCCCTCTCATCTCCCTGTTATCTAAATAAAATACTTTTTCACCTGTTCATAGACAGAAAGAACTAAAAACTGAAAAACCTGTGGGGTACACAGTATGTATTGCCATATTTTGAAATGCAGGTAAAATGGACCAGTAGCATCACATTAAAAAAAAAATGCTATCCATATAATAACCCATAGCTAGAACCATGAGATTTCCCCAACATTTTCTGCGCTTCATCCAATTACAGAGGACTAATTATGCTTGGAATGTAATGTAGTGCACCTACATGCATGGTGCTAATCAGGCAGGGAAGGCAAATTGGGTAGCGACAGGCTGCTCTCTCAACAGCAAACTGCTGCAAGGCTTCTCCTAAACATCCCCCATCCCCTGTTCCGATTAATGGACTTACCTTAGTTATGTTGCACTGCTTGTATGTTGCATTATCTGCTCTTATTTGTGGCGCTCGGTATACAGATTATAAGAAAACTCAAACCATAGAAGAATTTTAACAGGTATACTGGATGAACAGCTGCAATCATGCACCACATTACAAATTAGTATTTTTCTAATCCCCTGTTACAAATAAGAGATTCATTTTAGGAGGTTGAGTGACTGAGTTGAATGGGGTTGAGAATGCAGTAGTCATCAAGTTTGTAAATTGTGCCAAAAAATGTGCAATGGGGGCTGAATAATTTCTTGCCCACCCAAAATTTCAGATGTGTTGAAATCACATCTCACTCAGAACGCAGTGCTGAAAATGCGTTGGTGAGTTCAGCAATAAGCAAAAACCACAGAACCGACAACGGTGATGTAAGACTAAAGAATAGTTTTAGCACAAACAAATACTGGAGCTGATCAAAAACGCTATGTGTGAAAAGAAGAATATATAAGCAGTGACGTCAGCGAATTTACAAGACCTGTTTATATGTCACGATTAAAAAAAAGGATATAAAAGCCTGTAGACTGTAGAGATGCAATCCTATTAATCGACAAGAAGACAAATCTATATAGAATAAGGAGGCATGGATAAACACAAAGAAACTGTGCATGATTCAGAGCTTCTCACGTCATCTGTGAATATGTGCAGATAACGCTGCCGGTACAAATGGCTCATTTGTGTCTATTGATGGTGACTACAGGCAACGGCACTTGGGACGTTTAGGGACATAAAGTGGAATGTTCTTTGTGGTTCTAAGTCAGTCTCTGACTTAAACTCAGTGAAAACCAGGGTTTTACTTACCCACAACAAAGACTGAAGGCAAAAAATGGAAATTCTGGGCACATACCCAATGGGTAGTGATGTATGTGGGTTGCAGACCTCAGGCAGTTAATAGCTGCATAACCTTTTTACATGACAATTTTCCAACCTGTTATTATTCCTTCTGGAATTACACAAGCTGTCTTGAATTGTACCTCATTTAAAAGGTGGCAGTCCTTATCACTACAGCTTAAATAGGCTGGGCTAAACTGCTGTTGGCTGAAAAAGTGTTCTGTATTGTCACAATATGTAAACAAACAGAAAAACCATGTATATGCATATTTAGCTGTTTTTCACTTTTTTATCTTCATAATTTGATATAATCTGGTAGTTGTTATTTGTATTGTGGCAATATTTCATGATAAATAGACCAAAAGAAATAGAAATCTTCTTACATTTGAGTGTTAATGTAAAAAAGGTTAGAGTGTTTTCTTTCCTCCTTCTGCCATTTTGGAGACACTGATGACATTTTGCATGACACTGATGACATCACCAAAACAATGAATGGTTAATGTTTTTTGTAGCTTTGTTTTTTTAAACAGTATATGGACCATGTGAATTGGGAAAAGAATGGTACATTTAGAAACTTAAATATTTTCTTATATAAACCAATAAACCAAAGTCTTATTGCAAAGTGTGAGGAATTCGCGGATATGGGCCTTCTAACACTTTAACTACTATCAATTATTCAGTTTCTTACTAGGAAAATAATATAAACAGTGAAGAGTTAGAGTACAAAAAGTCTGGACCTGCTGACAGCTCATACGTTTTTGAAGAGTTAAGATTACAGTATGTTCAGTTGTCCTTTTGGCCCCTGAAATGAGTAAAATATAGACTTTGATTTCTGTTCAGAAACAAATGAATACATATTTCACTGTCCATCTCTTACAGACACTGTATCTACGTATTACTGTATGTTAAGATCATTACAACAGTCATTTACACAGATTTTATTACAACTGATAAATTAATCAAACAAAATTGTTTGTGTACCTTCATTCAGCTTATTTAACTTCCTGCTCCTGTAAAATGTACAAGCTCATTACATACCTTCATCACACATTTGATTTAGAGTGGAAATTCAGGAAAAGCCTACAGTGTGCCCACAAAGTTCTCAAGGTCGCCCTAGATTTTCTGCAAAGTTGTGTGTTTTGGAAAGACTTGAAGAGCTTTTCGATTAGAGGGAAAACCACAGTATGCTTATCAGTATGTGCATATGGATTTCCCTTAACTCTCCAATCATCTTGCATGTACAAGGGCATGTACAGCCCTCTTAATCTTTTTCTCAAAGCCTTAAAGACACTATTACCATTCTTCTTAGGCCCATACATAAATCAGGTTTCTTCTCAAAGTGTTGTATAATGGCCAATAGATTTTATTTATTTTCTTCTCTTTTTTTAATCCATGTTGATGTTTGTGTCTACCGCGTCTCAGGGTTGGGATTGGATGCGGCCGACCTTCCAGCACAGATGAGTTTCTCCGATTGGCCACAGCTAAAGCAGACATTCACTCGGGAGTTTGCCAAGAAAACCCAGGCGGAGTGGAGTCAGATTTTCGATGGAACCGATGCCTGTGTCACTCCTGTACTCTCTTTGGATGAAGTAGGTTCTCATCCTCATAACCACGAGAGGGGCTCATTCCTCAGGAATGCCCAGGGGGAGGTCAGCCCGCGGCCGGCGCCCGTCCTGTCCCGTGCCCCTGCTGAGCCCTGTCTGTCTCGTGATCCTTTCATCGGGGAGCACACCCGTGCTGTGCTGAAGGAGTATGGCTTTGAGGCAGTCCAGATTGAAAAGCTGCTTTCTGCAGGCATTGTGGAGTGCAATGAAGCGAAGGCTCGTTTATAGGTAGTCTGTAGTGTCTTGTGTAGTGTAGTAAGAGTCTGTGGTGAACGCTGCAGTGAAAACCACCTTTGCGCCTTTATGCCTATTGCCTTAATTTGAGAAGTAACGCATGAGGAGCGCTGAAGCTCAAAATAACTCTCCTTTGATCCACAGGCGTTTATAATTTAGTCTGTGGAAAAGCCGAAAGCGGCAGGTCACGTAGTTGTGAGTCCTTCTCCGGCAGAGTAGAATTGGGGTGACAAGTGGAGGCGTGACTCACTTTAAATCCTAATCAGTTTGTCCACTTCTTACCTGCCCTCATGTCAGGATGTACCGAAGAAATTGGCATGTCTAATAAGAGTTCTTAACTATGTAACACAAAGTGTATTTCAACTAAATGTCATTTAGCACTGTTTTGTACAATATACAGCCCAGGGAAGCAGTTTTCTAGACACTTTCCTTCTCCTAAGTTTCCTTTTTCTACAATTCTAAAGCACTTTGTTCATGCACAGTACTCTCTTTAAAAGGAGGTTGTTGTTCAATATGAAACCATGACGACTCAAAGAGCCACCTGAAAGATTAAATGGTACTGTTATAACGGTGCCTGTTATAATGATTCTTTATATACAAGGAAAACCTAGATGTTTTTTCACGAAAATGTAAAAAAAAAGGGTTCTACTCTTGTTAAGAGTAAAAGAATTGTTTTTCAGAACCGTATAGAACTGTTTGCATGTATTTCATGCTACACCTTCTGTAAATGGTTTATTTATGGTAGTAGAATCTAGAGATGCACATATCCGAAACTAGAATAAGATATCCGTCCTGATGCTAACAAAATAGCTTGATCGGGTATCAGATAATCAGGCTGATCCACGGGACCCATCCATTCACTGAACACGATTCCCGCACCACCTAGCCTAGATATTCAAGGCTTGATAACTCAGAGTAACATACAGACATGATACACATATCATGGCAAACAGCAAGACTTGCCCGATTTAACCAGCATGGTACCCTCGACCTGGTGAGGTATATGGTTTATCTTACCAACAATGGTATCGAATTGGGTATCGGCTGATACTGAAGGTTTATGTATCGTATCGAATCGGAACAGAAAAAGTTGGATAGGTGCATCCATAGTAGAATCTGTAAAGGAATTCAAATATTGACAAAGGCTGGGCTTTTTCCCTTAAAATGTGAGAAGCTTTCTTCCAAAGATAGATTTGTATTAATCGAATAATATCACAAGATAATCAAGGAAACCTAGTTGAAGAAAACGGTCTCAGGTCCTGATGCATTGTTAAATTACTATAACATGTTTATGTATGACTGAATTGGTAAGGGGGTGTTGTTGCTATCTATGTTAAGTGTTAATTTCGAGTCTATATTAAGTGCGTTTCATTTCCTAGACAATGAAATTTCTTAGATTTGAATTTGCAGGTGTGTGCTAACAAATATACAAATCTGGTTAAAAGGTAACAGGACTTTGCTGACTACTGCCAGCCCTACCTAGTTCTGTGGAGAATTCTACTGATTTTTTTTTGTCTCATCAGAAATTATACTAGTAAGATTTTAACTGGAATTGGATTTCCCATCAGGCAGGTCATTTGAAGGAGCTTTGTCTAGATTCAAATTTAACACAGCTGATATTAAACCCCACACATGTGAATATGAGAAATCCTGATAAATCTGCTTTGCTGACATAATGCTTACACACAGACCTCAGAAATATACCTCTTTTGGTGTACTGCATTACGTTATCACTGTTTAATAATTATTAATATTAATAAAAGACTTTTTTTATGATCCTTATCATTGTGATTTTATTAGTACCCCCCTTATTCCAGATCCTGTTATTCCAGACTTATTTCTGGAATGTTTTAATAGATTTCTTTTAAGCATGCTCTTTATTAGAAATTCCCAGGGTATAAACATATATAAGAGAAGCTCTTTTAGCAAATGCTGGAAGGTCAGGGTTTAACTCAGGATAGACGTCTTTCAGACATCACATATTATTTTAATTTATTTTAACATATTTCAGGAATCCCAAGGAAGATTTTCAGATCAATTTGAATTGACAGTTTTAATAATGCAACAGTAAAGACTTTATTGACTGGGTTTCAAACATATAAGTGTTTGGACTAATGATGAACTTCAATTTAGGACCTATGTTCATAAATTAATCTAGAAAAAAAGTGTTAGATGTTATCACAGCTCATTATGTTTAATCACTGGTGATGGACCAAAACCAGTAACTGTGATCTATCTTGTGAAAGAAGCACCATACGTTGATTTCATTCCCATCTAAAGAATTGTTGCATTTCTCTTTCATGCAAAACCTGGTTAATCAGTTGAACAATGTAAACTACAATAACTAACACAGTATATGAGATGTTTTTATTCATTTTGTTTAATTTCAGTTTTATTTCATGTTAAATTAGTTTTATTGCTTTTAGTTTGGTTTGTATTTTTATTTTTATTAATTAATTGCTATTGTAAAACTGTAATTACTATGAAGTGTAAGAACATATTTTATTCTATGTTCCACAAAACTCACTCTAAATGAGACCTTGGTCTGTATAGGTTCATTTCCCTTGCCTATGTAAAATGCTGTAGAATGAGTATGCGGTACAATTTAGTGAGTGTTTTAGGACTGAAATTCTCTGAGCTTATTTCCCAAACAGCTTTAGACCTATGGGATTTGTAATGCTGTTTCTGTTCCCAACATATGTATGCTGCACCACCACTGACTTCATCAGAATATAGCTGCTGAAGTCAGCTGCTGTACACTATAATGAGCTCAAATAATAGTGAACATGAATGTGAACCTCTGTTAAGTACATTTCATAATCAGCCCAATTTAATGCTTCAGGGCATAGAAAAGACCCGTGTCCATGTAGAGAGATATGTGAGGAATGTGACATTTTAATCTGAATAGCTTTGACCATCTGACGGGTTCTGCGTGGAGCTGTGGCCTGGCCTCTGCAGGTTAAGTCTGACTGTGGTGGGTGGTGTACCATGAGACGTCAGTGAAATTGTGTGTCTCACATGATCTCTTTGCAGTATCCCATGACGAATGTGAGTGCACTAGGGGGATGTGTATCCACGTGTGAACTCGCAAACAATTCTGAAATGTATAGACTTGGCTCAGGAATATACTGCATAATCTGTAACGAAAAATAGTCAGTCCACCCTAAAATTAAATTGATCCGATTAACCGATTATGAATCCTTTTTTTACGTTTGAATTAAATTCTAACTAACATTTCTTAGTTCTGCATCTCAGTTTAGTTAACAATGCATATTTGAGTTGAGCAGGGTTAGGACTGTCTATTCGCAGAGTCTGATCATGAAGGGTTGTGGTGTTGATGGGATTTCTACTGATGGTCTCCTGTCTCAACAAGCAGGCAGTCAGACAGTTGAGCAAGCCATGTTCATTTCTGTGTTCAAGACATAACAGAAAGGTATATTTACTCAGAACTGGGTTTTTATGTAGTGTAGTTTCACATCTCTCAAGTGGCACAACAGTCTAACTGCTGCTCATCAGGGGTAAGAAGATCTTCAGCTTGATTTAGGGCGTGTCGGTGTGTCTTCGTATTAACGTATTGTAGCAACAGGGAAAGTACACCTTGCACAGCTAGAAATGCACAAAAGGTATGAACTAAGTCTCTAAATTAATCATGGGTGTGTTTCGGGCATAACATGCAGTAAACCAATCACTGTGTAATTTACTATTCACTTTAAGAGCTAGGTGTGGTCTGACTTTGGCGCATTGCCACAAATTTGCCTGAACACACCTCATTTCGAGACCACCACACCCACGTTGCTATTTAAATGATGCAGGCGGGGTGTAACATAGCAATTAGCATCGCGTTGCGCCTTGTGCTGGGTGTAAGATAGGGTCCCATTAGTTTAAATCTTCGCAGGGGCTCAGTGCTCCACTGTCAAAAGCTAAAAACAATGAACAAACTGAGGGGCACAAACACAGACTAAAAACCCTACAAAATATCTTAGGAATTTTAGCTGCAGCTCATTTACTAATGTTTTTGACTTGTGTTTTTGACCAAACTGAGATGCAGAACTAAAAGATGTGAGTTAGGAAGAAAAGTTTTTTTTTTTTTTTTTTTTTTACAGTGGAAGGAAAAGGTTGTAGTGGCGGCATTGTAGCATGCCTTTCACTCAGTGCTAGAATGCTCCCCCTACCCCCCTTTAAAGCTTGAGCACTCCCTGTAGATCACATGTTACATCATTTGATAGAGCAAAAAGTGGACAGCCCACTGCAGTGGGAAACCACAAAAGAGGCCTTGTGAGTAGTCAGCTTGGAGAAGTTAAGCCAGTGTTACCTAGAAGGTTCCCAAAAAGAATTAAAGCAAAAAAGAAAACAAGAAACATGTGCTCGTAAATAATTACTGTAATTTCGTGCACCAGCTCAGCTCACAACCACCGTCCTTTTGCCAACAACAGTTTCATGCCAAGCTAGGAATTCTCTGTGAAGCAAAAAGAGCAACGGGAGAGAAGCTTCTCAACCCCTAATCTTTGTCACGTGTTTACAACTTGCTGGAGGCCTTTTGCAACACAAGGGGAGGAAAATAGAGGCTTTTTTTTTTCATTCATCCAGATCAGGCAACCACCTTCTCTCTCTCCTCAGTTCAGATCAAATCTTGAGGGCTACTCAAGCGCTCCTTTCGCGCACCATTTGCTCAGCTATGCAGTAAAGATTAGTGGGAGCAGGTTTCTGAGTGGTGGTCACCAGTGTGAGCCATGACTCTACTGAGCGAGGAAAAGCCTGCCAGGTTCCCCGAACCGGGCAACCACATCACGGCCATGGAGCCCTACTCGATGGACTGCAGAACTAAAGGGGACTTTGTGGACTCTGTGGAGTCGGCCGTGTTCAGCGCTGTGGAGCCTCCAAAAAGGTCGCGAGGCAGACTTATCATGCATGGAATGGTCATGTTTGGAAGGGAATTCTGCTACGCTGTGGAGGCAGCATTTGTCACGCCTGTGCTGCTCAGTGTGGGACTTCCTCGGAGCATGTACAGCCTGGTGTGGCTCATCAGCCCCGTGCTGGGCTTCATCCTCCAGCCGGTCATCGGCTCAGCCAGTGACTATTGCCGCTCACCATGGGGCCGCAGGAGACCCTATATTCTGTCACTGGGGATTATGATGCTGGTGGGCATCACCATGTTTCTCAATGGAGACACAGTGGTTTCAGGTGGGGCGATACTAAATACTAAATAATTGGAAGGAAATATGAAAATGATTTGAATCCAATAAATTCAGTGCCTCACTGTGTGAAATGTGATGTGAAAGTTGTTAGGAATTTTTTTTGATGGTTCTTTGAGTAATACTACAGAAGATCTACTTTTGGTTCCAAAATGAACCGTGTTTATAATAGAGATGTGTGAGTGTGACGAACCTTTACATCAAGTGAAGGTTGTTGTAGATTTATAAAAGGTTATTTTACAATCAAGGATATGTTTTTCTTACAGTTTTTACACATTTTCAAAATTATGGTTCTTCACAAAAGTGTTTTTTCTTTCAAAAGATTATATGGCATCCTTCAAAGAATAATTTGAAGCCCCTGATAATTAGTAATTAGCAATTAGGTGATGAGCTGGCTTATTTGCAGCTAATTTACTGGCTGTAATCCTGTGTAAAAATTTTACACAATGTATTCTCATTAGAGACGTGATTAACCATAGCTCCCCACAGTGTAATAATGTCACAATGTTCCACAAAATACATTTTTCTATTTTCTATTTTAGCACTGCCACTCAAAAAAGTTGCTCTGACTTTGGCCATCATGTTCTTGTCAGTGGAAAAGTTCTAAGCTTCCTACTTTATGCTAAGCTAATTAGCACTACAGACATTAGTCAGTCAGTGCAAATGGGCTCAGTCGTTAATGAAATGTGAATAATTTGAATACTGATTATTTTGGTTTTCTAGTTTTGTTGTATTTCTCTGCTCATTATTTGTTCTGTACCGTTCTCTACCTAAGCCCTAATTGGCCGAATACCCACGGAGCATTAGGTGTTACATCATTTTCTGGCAGTAGGGTTTTTCTTTTAAGGTTTTATTCAAAGCCTTCAAGGGGATAGATATGGTCTATTTTTAACCCCCCAAAAAATCCGGCAAATTTGTATTTAATTAAAAGAAGCAACTTTGTACTTATCTGTTTAGGCAAGGAATGAGTAAAACGCTAAAAGGTGTTTACATAATTGAGAGTCCAAGCTTCTAGCCTGTCTGATTTGTCTTAAAAAAAAAAGCTCTGTTGAACCTGAAGTTTTGAATGTGTTGTTCTTACAGCCATAGTGCGGCACAGGGGCGTAAAGAGGACCTGGTCCATAGTAGTGGTCATGTTCGGAGTGGTGCTGTTTGACTTTGCAGCAGACTTCATAGACGGGCCTGTGAAAGCCTACCTGTTCGATGTCTGCTCCCACCAGGACAAGGAGAGAGGCCTTCACTATCATGCCCTGCTTACTGGTAAGAGGAGGTGCTTCAGTGCAGTCATGTGGAAAATACCAGCCTGTTACACCAAGGGTTGGTTTCCCAAAACACACAAGGTAAAGCTACACATGTCCAAATGTTTGTGGACACCCCTTCTAATGAATGCATTCGACTACTTCAAGCTATTTGCTGACACAGAAGTGCAAATGCACACACACACACACTTTGTCTAGTCTCTGTAAAGAAGTAATACCAACATAATAGGAGATATAGCAGAGAATCATGAACCTGTTGGACTCATATCTAATACCTGCCTAATACCAGGCGTGGACTATAAGGGTATAAGGTCCTCCAGCATTGAGCAGTGGAGCAGTGGAATTGGGTTCTATGACATTTTGGTGCTCCATTCAATACTTTTGGGATGAGGTTGGGTGGTGATCATCCAACATCCTGATCTTACTAACACATTTGTCACTAAATGCAATCAAATCCTCACAGAAATGCTCCAAAATCTAATTGAAAACCTTCTTCACTGGACAGTAGAGACAGTCTTACTCTTGATTTAGGAAGAAACAGTAAATCAGCTGGTGTCCCAATACTTTTGTCCATATAGTGTTGTGAAATTATAATGATTTCACAGCATTTTGGAGATCTGCAGTCATTGAAGCCTTGGTATCTAATGGTAACTAATGCACTAGTCTTTCTTCCACAATGTAAAAATAACTGGGGTCTTATTTCCTCACCTAGACAGGGCTTTGATTTCAGAACACTTATAAAAAACGCATTCAGAAACAAAGACATAAGGATACAAATAGAATCTTAAACTGCATCTGACTCAGTCATGTCAACACATACCAAAACAGCGAAACACCCGGGAGCTGGGTCTGACCCACCTTTCTTTTCTTTATTCCTACTCCTGCAGCTTTTCTTTTTTTTCGTATATATGATTCCTTTGTTAGTACGCTTTTGCAGCCTTTGAAATTCCTGTGTTGTTTGGATGCTGTACTTTGCTCGACATGTACTAGGTTTCTTCTTCATTATACAACAGTTAGTTCCAGCCACGTGAGCTGATTGGTTCAGAAGCATTCTAACCGTGTTATTTCACCATAACAGCACGTTTTTCGCCCCAAACACTGTATCCCGCCGCAGAACACTGTTGCTATAAATCGTATAGTGCTTGCTAATGAACCAAGAAGTAACTGAAATGCCCTGAGCAAAGAAAGCAAGCAACCTAAAACACAACGTAAGAGGATTAAAACAAGAATACACAAAAACAACAAAAGAAACAGAGAGAAAAAAAAGAAAAGAATTGGTCTATGTAAGGAGCTGGAGAAGGAACAACAGGCTGTGCAGTGGGTAGTGTTCGTTCCTGTGGCACAGCAACAAGCTGCTTGTTAAGGGGTGATAATTTCCCTTATAGGAAATTCTAACAATAGATCATATTAAATGGTTCATTCACAGCTCAAATGATTTATTTTTTACTTTATTTATTTTCAGTACCACAGTTTTAAAGCAATGGAACACTCAAGGTTGTGTATAATCGTGAAATAACATAAATACAACTTCATCACAGCTGTGCTTTCTAGCAAATGTCAGCAAGAATGACCAGAAACGAAACTATTAAGACAAGAACATCTAATTCAATTAAACTATGAGTTTAATTAGATAATCCATGTAAGGAGCTGGAGAAGGAACAACAGGCTGTCCAGTAAGTGAGTGAAGTTTGTTGCTGTGACCAAGCAACACGCAGCTCGTTAAGGGACGATAATTTGGTGGAAGGAAATGCCAACATTAAAACATATTAAATGGTTCTTTCACGGCTAAAATGATTTATTTCTAACCTTATTTATTTTCCAACCTTTTGTATTAAAGCAACAGAACACTTGAGGTTGTGTGTTATTGTGAAATAACAGCATGACTGTGAGAAATATGACATTCGCCTTCAGCTTCATCATCGTGTTATTCCATGACAACACACTCTCTCTTGTGTTCTGCTGCTTTAATAAATCAAGAAGTAACGTAGCTAAAAAAAACTAATAAAACTAATGAAATACAATAATTTCTTACTTTATTCATTTTCCAAACTGTTGTATAAAAACAATAGAACATTTGAGGTTGTATGTAATCCTGAAATAACAGCAAACACACTTGTCTTCAGCCCATGTCTGTTTATCTGGGCAGTGTGTGTTTAATTGTTCAGCAAATGCTAATATTAGAATAAATATAATACTATAATGCAAATAATAATTTGAGCATTGCATTTTTATTGGAGCGTTATTCAGTATATGGACAAAAGTATTGGCATGCCTACTCATTCATGTTTTTTTTTCCTGAAATCAAGAGTTTATCCTCCTTTTGTTGGAGTAATTAACAAGTCTCTACCTTCCAGAGAAGACTTTCTTCTAGATTTTGGAACACTGCTGTGAGGATTTGATTGCATTCTGCAACAAGATTGTTAGTGAGGTCAGGATGTAGGATGATCACCACCCCACCTCATCCCCAACTTCCCAACTCCTCTCAAAAGCATTGGATAGAGCACCATCATTCCAGAGAGCTCCACAGCCCAATGCTAGGGGGCTTTATACTTCTCTAGCCCATACCTAGCATCAGACATGGTGCCAATATGTTAATGTTTATCTGCTCCAGATAGTCCTATTCTATTGGCAATACTTCTACTCTACAGAAACTACACAAGCTGGCAAAAATTAGAAATGGTGTTCACAGACATTTTGACACATAGTGTATCTTTACCATTCCCAGGCCTCTTCTCAATGAGGAGCAGCGCTTGCACTTACCATCAAATACCTTGTTTATCTAATCAGGCCTTTATTAAAGTAAATCACGTTAGCTGCTTTTGAACTAATCTAGTGGCTGGAGTTCACAGAGAAGTCAGCCACCAAACCTGTGTTCTTCTAATTGCATTACGTTTCTAACCAATACATTTAAAGAACTTCATTCCTCATAATTAGTGCTGATTTTAATCGTATTACTGTGTTTGTTTGTATTTATTTTAATATTATGATGCGGTTTACAGGGGGAAAAAAAGAGTTACTGCTGAGATGAAGTGCTTTATCTTTCTGCCTAAGACTTCTGCACGTTGCCCTTGGCATCTTGCTGACGTAACCAATCTAGCAGCTCACCATGTGAATGGCGGCAGCAGACCCTCTAGTGGGATTATGCAGCGCTAACATCAGCCAGGAGGTTTGGAAACCACGTGCAGGAAGCACCTGCTCGTTTCCTAAATCTTAATGTCCAGTGCAGTTTACACGTTGAACTTCAAACCCGAGGCACTCGTCCTGGTTTCTCAGTGTTTCATCATCTCCAGGTAGAGGCCTGAGCCCCCTCTTAAAAATAGATAAATGTTTGGGTGATGAGCTCACTTTGAATTTTAAGAAGGCAAAAACAAGCAGACAAAAAGGTATGATGTGTTAATCCAGCCTCATTTGCAAGAATCCAAAGAAATACTCAATTTAGGATGAGACCCCATATGTGGTGCTTACTCACTATACTTAATATTACATAGCTCACTGGTGATGCAGGACTCACTATTAAAGGAGGGATGATGGAGAGCAAAATTGTCTAGAGTGCAGAAAAACAGACTCAATGAAAGGTGATCACTGTAATAGTCCCACATCCAGATACTGACAACCATCCCAAACTACATTGCTAAAAAACTAAAGATGCTAAAAGTGAAAAATCCTTCAGTGGGTGGGTGGATGTGCTTTCAATTTTCAATAGTTCAAGCTTTTTTAAGCTTAATCCATGTCTGCTATATCTGTGGCGTATGGTTAAGTAGAATATACAGTATTGTCAGCATTGATATTGTTCTTATTCATAAAAGGGAAACCCATTTGACCTTAAAACATTGCTCAACAAGTTTTCTGATCTTTTACTAAGTGCAGGAAAATGTGTGGACACAATTGTCCAAGGTACACGCTTTAAAATAATGGTGCATCAAATGAGCACTTTTGAGCAGTGCCATAAAAGAAACGTCACAAACATGGTTCCATAAAGAACCATGTTTGTGATGGAGATAGAGATAGATATGGAGTGTGTAAAGACCTTTCAAAGGCCTCTACACTTACACATCTCCATCACTATTATGGTTCTTCTGTGGCATCCCTCAAAGAGCCATTTAAAGCCCCATTATTTTTACAAGTGATTTACTGATTTCCCAAATCAGGAAATAGAGATTTGGTTGGAGAAAAAGTATTCCTTTAAAGAAACTTTTTGAAAGGTTCCTTAAGGATTGTTTTTGTTCCATGGCATCAAACCAAAGAACCTTTTTGCCACTTTTATGTTCAAGTGGCCTCAGTTGCCAACTTTGCCTCAGTTAAGGTGTTTAAACTGGTGTTTAAACTCGAAATGTGTAATGATGATTAGTGTAAAACCATGTGTGAGTGTGGCTTTACAGGAAGCAGGCACAGGTTGGTGTGAGCGTGCTCAGAGTGCTCTAATCCAGCCCAGGCTCAGTCATGTGCTGAAATCATGGGTTGAAGCTGAGAGCTGCACAGGCACATGATCAGGCCGTACTGCAGCTCCAGGCTATGTGTGTGTGGGAGTGTGTGTACGTGGGAGGATTGTTTGGTTTCTATCTTATTATAATCTTTTGCACATTATGAGATTGTAAAGGTCACAATGTGATGAAATGGTCATTTTAATTTAATTTTAGTACAGTGCCCTCCACAAATATTGGAACACCAATTTTACATGAGCAAAACACTCAGTCGAATAATCATCATTCCTTGTTCACACTTGAGGACTCTTCTTTTAAGGTCATGCCATAGTTTTTCTATGGGGTGTATATCAGGGCACAGGAATTGTCATGGCAAAACCTTGATTTTTGTGTTGATGTGGTTCGGATCATTGTCCTGCTGGAAGATGTTTAGGCTGTTTAGGCTTCACTGGCACTTCATGAGTCCCATGTATCAAAACAAGTTGACCAGTACAGATCCACCACCATTTTTCACTTTGAGATACTATGAGGTACATTACAGTGCCTCTATGCCAAACACTTAAAGAGATCTGTATCCTCATCTGACCATAGAACATGATCCCACTGAAGTTCCAGGAATATCTGGCAAACTGAAGGAGCTTGAGTTTGTTGGGCTTTGGCAGCAGAGACTTGCTGCTGGCAACCCTCCCAAACAACTTACAGCTATGAAGGTGCCGTCTGATTGAAGATTAGGAGGCATTCTGACTGTAAGATCTGTGCTTTTCAAACTGTGATCCTTAAAGATTCTTCTGGGCTTGACAAAGTCTATAATCAGATATTAGAAAAATATTTGATGTATGATAAGGTTTATTTTCCCTTATTATGTTTTCTTCACTGTAATTATTGTAATTGTAGTTTTTGTAATATTTGAATGAAAGATCAAAAGGATAAGCAATACAAATTGTCTTTCCAGCCATTTAGCCATGTTTAGTTTAGCCAAGATTTGATGTTTAATTTTTTATTGATCATTTGATCAAAGTATAACTGAGTGGAGTGGAAAAATCAAGATGAGCAGCTTTCCGAATGTGCTTCAGCTTTATAAATTATACCAGTGAAATTCAGCTTGAAGTTTATGAATTATACCAGTGAAAGTGATGAAACTGGTTCTTGTGATGATTTCTGCATGTAATAAAATAAATACCTTGTTAAATATCTTATTTCATGAACACAGTCTAATATGATGTAATCTGAAGCCATGCTGTGTACAATATATTAATTTTTTAGTTTCATATAACATTTCCAGGACTTCCAGGACAGGAAGTCTACCTAACTTAGTTAAGACACTGTTGAGGAGAACATGCTGAAAGCTGGAACAGTAGTGGATCACATATGAAGCTGTTAGAATCTGCATTTGCCGTTTCAGCTATCGTTGACCAGTGTCATGGTCAGATCCTCAGCATGTTCTTCCTGAAATCGTTTACTGTTGTTGGTTCTTGTGTTCTGAGCTCACCCTCTAAACCTTATGCTCAGCTTCTTTTCTTCAGCTGTTTGGAGATTTCCGTTCTGAGGCTACTGCTTTGTTGTTCTGAAATCTTGCCTTTAAAAGGAAACAGTTTTGCTCCAAAAAACATATTTCACTGGGTTGCATCAGGTTCTGGTCCAAGATGATTGATGTCGTTTGTTCTATTAAGTTATACAGAAAGCTTAGAACGGTTAGTTAGGGTGAACTTATACAGAAGATATACAGTACTAATTACTGATACGTTACTTATATACATTTGATTTCCTGCAGAAGAATGAAGCAGATGTAAATGAATGAGTGAATGAATGTAGAGTGTCTCTAACAGATGAAAAGGTTGCAGCAGCTGTTTGAAACCAGTACATTTATAGTAATCAGTGCAAATTTCAGGATTTACTATCAGCTCTTTGAAAGCCTGTGTCATTTTACCCCGCAGGTTTGGGCGGAGCATTTGGTTACCTGATTGGCGCAATGGACTGGGGCCACTCCGCTCTTGGAGTCTTGCTGGGCTCTGAGTACCAGGTCATCTATTTCTTCTCAGCACTGACCTGGAGCTTCTTCCTCACTGTGCATCTCTTTAGCATCCCTGAAAACCCTCTAAAGAAGCAGCACTTCTTCGAGTCCACTTCCCCAACCGCACCGCTCATTGTGGCTTCTAACGGCACCGGCTATGGGGCCTTGCCCAAGGAACCGGTGCCCACACCTGAGATCCGACCTCGCTCTTTTTCTGCCCTCAGTGAGGCCAACGCGGTCACATCCAGCGCCAAGCAGCCCAGCAAAGAGGTCAGTTATCTTGTCCACCCTGCTCCCTGCCTGTCAACCTGTGTGCCTTTCCCAGTTTCTTTCCAGCTGCATGTTATTCTTGTCCTCCAACAATTCACCCCTTGTTTACCTCCTCATTTTAGCAATTTTGTCTTTTTGCTGGAATCTAGGCTCTGTGATTTGTCATGAGATGGCCTTTTTGGTCTAAGTCAGCCGTTCCTCATTAGGGGCAAAATAAAGCATGCAATTATTTGATGTTGTTTTGGTGTCTTATATCGAATTCGTAATAACTATGCTGTGTTAGTCATTGCAAAAGTTTAGAAAGCAACAATTTCAGACATTTCAGACGAGATCCTGGCTGGAACTTGCCATTAGCACTCTTCTTGTGCAGCACAAGAGTGTGTTAATGAAATGCATTATTGTACTTTGTAAAGTTGCTTTGCCATGTAAAAAAATATGTCTAATTGCAGTGGTCTGCTTCATTGGACAGCCTTCTGCCTGAATTACCACAATCAGACATGCTCTTGACAAAACCACAGCCATGCCTCTTAAGCCCCGGAATTGGTCATGCCAGTGAGTCATATGAACCGCTGCTGTCTGTGCTCTGATGCAGCTGCTGAGAGCTCTCCAAGAATTTAGCACCGAGCCTCAAGTTATTGTAGAGCAAACCTGTGCAAACTCTACTGCAATGCTTAGGATCTGTTAAAATGATGAATGGATTCACCTTTTCCAGCACATACAGTCCCTTTTCCTTGCTATATTTTCAGTTACTGAATGCTAAGCTTTTTTTAATGACTTATTCAGGAAATGTATGGATTGAGGGTGAATAATCTGACATTTCACAGCAATCCTGTTATTTCTGCGATCTTTCTCAGAGTCCTTCAATGATTAACTGCCTGCTTACCATCACACAATAGGCCATCTGTCCTGGAGACTACCACATGAGCTCCTCTGCAGCCTGTTCAGCATCTAGCGACTGGTGCTTTTCACAACATGATCAGCACAGAAGGCTGTGGTTATGTTTAGAATGAGAAGGAAGATGAAACAGAGAAGAATACAGTACATACAGAGAAGACTGTAGATACCTGAACACTGCACTTTTATAGAAAAGGGTTAAACCCTTGGTCATCTGCAGTGGGGAATAGGCGATTAGGTTTATATTGATATTTAGTGGCATTTGTCCAAGACAGAGTGAGACACAACAACCTGAGTTCATAATTTCAGCTTTAAGGCGCGTTAGTCAAGATTTATAAAGCTTGTATATAAGCATGATCAACCTGACCATGGTAGACAACCAATATGACCAAGCTTGACTATGCTGGTCGACCAGCATGACCAACATGACCAAGCTGGTTGACCCCCAAACCAATATAACCCAACAAGACCATGTATGCCGAAGCTTAACCGTGCTGGGCGACCAGCATGACCTAACTGGTTGACCATGCATGGCCAGCCTTACCAAGCCTGACCAACCTCCAAACCAGCATGACCAAACATGATCAAAATGTTGATGTTGATTGCAAAATGCAACATACACTGTGCTGGTTAGGAGCTGGTAAACCAGCTAGCTTACCAGCAAAGGGTATGTTTTCGATTACCAGCTTTTCAACCACCTTGACCATCAAATACCAGCTTAGACAATTCGAAACCAGCTACCAGCAAAAGCTGGCCTTGAGCTGTAATTTTCAGCAGGGTAATGGCATAGGCGTGTCATGATAACCATTTTTTGGACAATATATTGTCCCAAAAATAATTGCAATAAACAATATTATTATCAATTTAAAATCATTTCATTCCAATGATAAAATGTTAATATGATAAAGTAAAATATTGCAATGACACCATTTAGTGAGCAATATCCTAAATAAAACATAAAAATTAAACCACTTTGTTTAAACAAAATTGACACGCTAAGTAAATATACTAAGTAAACACAATAGACAAAACAGGTCAGCAAAAATGATTGTCTACATATTGAACGATAAGTCGATAACGTAATGATCATGACAGGCCTATAATGGTGCGCTAAAGAGTGTAGACTTTTATACGTAAGTATGTAGTGTGTAAACACTCTCAGACCTTCACTCATCCAACAAACTGTCTAATATCTCTGCATTCATTGTTCTGTGTCACATCACATAGACAAGGCAATATATATTCATATCAGTGGAGGGCTGACCTTGCTGCGTGACAGGGCGTTTTATTTCATAGTAGGTGAGACTCATCATTAGAAACTGAAACATGATCCTGCCTTAGTATTTCTCTGACTAGAAAAATAACTGGTAGTAAAAGTAAACAGCAGGCCAGATATAACTAAAATAATTGACTGCGTGTTTTGCTAGAAAGGAGAGAGCATTTTCCCGTTCATTCATTGAGAGAGCATGAGGACTGTATCAAACGTCAAGGGAAGCAAGTAGTAAGAGAATTCATCCTAAAAATATCTTACAGTATTCTCTCTCAGTGATCTCCCTCTATAACGAAGCCTTCTTTTTAGTAGGCCTCTTTCTTTGCTTCCATGACCAGGTAATTGGTTTAGATAGGCTTCCATCATTTCTGCCTCATTGGATTGAATTTTTAAACACTTGCGGAGGCGGAAGAAGCCATGAAGATCCGTGGTAATGGACTGTGGACGGATGCTTCCTTAGCCTTATTTATCACAGCTTGCAGCACTAGTTTAAATAAATGTGCTCATCTCTTAATGGTTCCACAGAGCCTTTCATAATTGCCTCTGTAAACAAACACATTTGCTCCTGCCCAGCCGCATCATGTGTGCTGTCACTAAATGCATTGTGCAGTCAAATCAGAACAGAATCTTGTACAACTAGCCATAGCAGTGTAAAGAGTGCTCTTCTTCTCTCTGGTTTTAAATCAGCGTCACAGCTGAACTGAAAGGCCTTAAAGTTTAGGGGGGAGTTCAGCAAAAAATCTAATTAACATGATTTATCACTGACCCCGGATGCATTCCATCAGCCAAGACATGCTTGGTAGCTGAAGCTTCCTTATTTAGTTTAGAAGGAGATATGCTAGACTAAAGTTGCTACCAGATACTAGACTTGGGCTGCCACCAATTTCTTGTAGTTTAGAACATGGTGTGACCTACATTTGTCTAGAAAAAACAAATGAAACTTTTTACTAAGCTAAATGTTGTAGCAGCCTTTTTGAGAATAAATGGAATAGGGGGTATCAGCCCACACACTGCAGTCCAGTTTGACAGTGGAAGAGTATAGTGAGATGGTATGGGGGTGATGATTTGCTTCCAGGTTTAGCTTAAGTGTTAATCTATTCATATATATTTACTACATAGTTTTTTACAACTTGTTGATGTAGCCTTTTAAAGCAAGTAACTGAGGAGTGTAATGTGATTTTACCCAGATGAGAGTCCTGTGAAGTTCAGTGTTGGTTAACGATGTAAAGAAGCACACAGCAGATATCAAACATGCCTAGGCTGATTTACTGCACTTACCACTTACTGTGGTAAGTGATAAATCATGTGAATATTTTTTTTTAAATAGGGCTATGTATGTCCAATCAGAATAGGTTATCACTTTATCCAAATGAAAGTATAATCTTTTATGAAATAAAAAAACAAATTTATTAATATAATATATATATTTTTTTATTATAACTGGCGTTATTGAGGCTGTAAATCACAATAACCTGTGTGTACTGACTTAAGTGAATGTGAGCCCAATATACATTATACAATGATGTTATTACTAATACTTTAAATAATCCTTCCTGTTACTTCTTAAGTATAAATGTTTCATTTCAAAGTAAGTTGTATTCATAGTTTTTATAGTTTTTTTGCTGGTCTCACTTTTCACATGCTGCATTTTGTGCACCCCAACATGTTTAAAAAATTCCAAATATGGTGATGTTCATTTCTTTGCCCAGTCTTGTACCAAAGTACAGCTTTACCTTTTTTTTGGCTGGAGTTCCTTCTCTGATGGTTTATGTGTGAATAATCTGCTTAAGGAATCTTAATTTCTTTCTTTCTTAATTTGTTTGTTTGTATGTGTGTGTGTGTGTGTGTGTGTGTGTGTGTGTGTGTGTGTGTGTGTGTGTGTGTGTGCGCGTGTGCGTGCGCACTGAAGGTACGGAAGAGGATGACTCTAAAATCCTTATTGTCAGCCATGATTAACATGCCTACCCATTACCGTTACCTGTGTGTGAGTCACCTGCTGGGCTGGACTGCTTTCCTCTGCAACATGCTGTTCTTCACTGACTTCATGGGGCAGGTTAGTATTAGTAGTCTCTTCATATGGAACTGCATTTATAGCTGTAATTGAATCTTTGAATTTGAAAATAGAAATGCTGAAGTGGAATGAATGTACAAAATAAGGCATGCTGTTTATTGTTTGATTTACATACTGTTCATCTTAATTTATTGAACAGCCTCCAAAATTAATTTAATCAGCAATGAAAATACATCATTACTTGTGAGTCACACTGACAGATCAATTATTTTGACGTTGGGAGTTTTTGAACAGCTCACTGATTGACGTTCAATTTAGATAGATGGTGGAATGATGCCTGAATAATTCAGCCTGTTGGGCAGAACAATGAAAATAGTATGCTGATGACGAAACCTTCAGATGACCGTCAGTTGCTATGGCCATGCAAAAGGCAGGCCTACAAAGTGTTTATTAGTACCCGCCTCCCCCACTTCATTACAGGCCCAAAGTGATGGTGTGCTGAGTCTATGTACATTAGTAAATAATGTAATGTAATGTAGGTATGTAATGGAAAAAATAATGAAAAATGTAATTTAGGAAGCAATTTCTTGAGAAAAGGTGTGAAAGTCCTACCTCAGCTGTGCAAGTGTTTTAAAGCTGTAGTAAATGATGCTCTTCTCAAGTTCTGAATGTGAGGATAAGCTTCCTGTTTCTTTCCTTTTATTTGGTGCCATAGCAACAAACAGCAGTGGTTACACTGGGTACAATTATAATCATTTCATTGATGATACCATTGCAAACCACCAATCAGAATGTGGTACATTTCAGTTTTACCAGCACGACCACTGAACTTTCTGGCTCTAAATTGTCAGGTATGATTACTCATCACCTCCTGCCAGAGATGCAATCAACTCCACAGTGGACAAAAGTGTTTAAAAAGTGCTAAACCATATTTTTGAGAACTTTTGACTTCAGTGTATTTTATGGTAAATAACAAATGAGTGTACTCACTGTTAAAATTGCCACCTGTTGCTATGGCAGCAATGAAGCTAAGAAACTAAAGGACAATGAAGCGTATCTCCATATTTAAAACTTTGGAGCTCTTTGCAGTGCTCAGCTGTAAGCAGCTTGAAATTTGAATATCAATTGATTTGCGAATCATTGCTTGCATAGCTGATGAAGAACTTCCATCCGAGGCGTCTGGTTTCTCCAGAACTTCATGCGTGGTGTACCCTACGTTATGGACGGTGAGAATGTTAAGGCAGTTTGTGTGGTGGGGAATGAAGATTTCTGTTTCTCAGTGGTGCATCAGAGACACGAAAACAACCCATGCTGCTCACAGCAGAGTGGGTGATCCATAAGCTATTATCAGGTGCCTGGCCCAGCAGTCCTCTTTCACCTTGCCGAGGCAGAATAAAAAAACTTTATGCTTTGGCTGTGAGTAAACTGTCTGATTGTGTTATCACTGCTGGGTCTCCTGTTGAAAGGTTCTTACCTGTTTACTCAGCATTCTCTCCTGCTGCCGGCTCTTGTTTGTGTGCCTTTTTACTGAATGATAGTTCAGTGTTGCTTGCATGATTGATGCCATGTTTCAACTTGGGGTTTTGCTGGTATGTCTGTGTGTTCCACTATACAGATTGTGTATAAGGGGAACCCATATGCTGCTCACAACACCACCGCTTATGCCACCTATGAGAGGGGGGTAGAAGTGGGCTGCTGGGGGCTCTGCATTAATGCTGTGTCCTCTGCCCTCTATTCCTGTGAGTATTACTGTACAGACTTGTGTGTACCTTATCCTTGTACCTTTTTAGAAATTATGGTTTCGTGATGCATCCATAGTAACTGTGGGTGAGTGATCATAGGTAGACAGTACACATTCTGTGGTGAGAAGAGAATGAAAGACCTGTCACTATAAAATGACTGAATAAATCAAAATAGCTGAGAGGGGACTGAGAGGGGACAATTAATATTTATTACTAAGGAGCAGATTGCTGAGGGCTATTATTAGTACTGGCCCATGTTTTCAACCAAACATAAGGCCGATCAATAAAGAATTTCCACTGACACTTTAATTTAGTTCATTTAGCCTCAACGCCTGCCTAAAACCCTGATCCATAGACCTCTAAGGACGTTTTGTCATGTTTCAGTTTGCCACTAGATGAGCCCAGAATCAGTTTTGTCAGTGTTTTTGAGTTTCAATGCACATACATTTTGTCCCAACTACCCCTCCACAATATCAAAAACTGTGTCATTTCAATTGCAGGCTTTTTAAATAGTTTAAATAGAAAGAAAGCAACAGGTGTTTAAGTCATGATAAAGGTGTTTACATGATAAAGGCTGGTCCCTCAGACCAGATAAAGTTTAGATTAGAGCTGCATGTTAGCTGTTTTGACATTGAGTTGTGAGTGACATTGTGACTGGATGCATCTCCACCCGTGTCATTAAATAGCTGTGCAGGAGTGTACGTTTGCTTGTAGCAGTACTTAATGATATATCAGAGGACCCAGTGAACATTGGGAGCGAATTTACAGCTGACATATCAATATGTTAACAAAGTATGATTATTTTTTGTCATATCCTTTGAGAGCGTCTAATAGAAATCATCTAACAGAAACCATTTCCACCCTGCTGTCTGCCAGTGTTGATTATTATTTCATGTCCTGTTATTGTCATGTCTACTCATCTTTGTGAAATGTGCATGAGGGCTTTATTGTTTGTTGATCAGTATGTTAAACAAGCACACAAATAATTACAGACTGAAGTCCATCTGTTTCTCTGCATACTTGGTCTTTTCACATTCTTCAATGGTCAGGAACCCACAGGACCACTACAGAGCAGGTATTATCAGGGTGGTGGGTCACTCTCAGCACTGCAGTGACACTGACATTGTGGTGGTGTATTAGTGTGTGTTGTGCTGTGGATCAGACACAGCAGTACTGCTGGAGTTTTTAAGCACATCAGCATCACTGCTGGGATAAGAATAATCCACCAACCAGAGAATGGTGGTTGAGCAGCATTCTGTGACAACTGATAAAGAACTAGAGGATCAAGACAGACTGTGCAGCAACGGATGAGCCTCTGTCTCTGACTTTACATCTACAAGGTGGACCAAATGGGTAGGAGTGTCTAATAGAGTGGACAGTGAGTGGACACAATGTTTAAAAACTCCATCAGCACTGCTGTGTCTGATCCGCTTGTACCAGCAGAACACACACTAACACACCACCAACATGTCAGTGTCACTGCACCTGCGTTGTGGTGGTCCTGTGGGGTCCTGACCATTGAAGAACAGAGTGAAAAGAGTCATATGAACAGACCGACTACAGTCTGTAATTAGAGAACTACAAAGTGCTCCTATGTGGTAAATAGAGCTGATCACATGGACAATGGGTGTAGGAAGGCTATTATTGTGTATCTTATTTAACACTTTACTGCATAATTTGTTCCATGTCCAATCAGATGTGCAGAGACTGCTCTTACCCTACATTGGCCTTAAGGGACTCTACTTCATGGGCTACTTTGTCTTTGGTCTGGGCACCAGTCTCATCGGCCTGTATCCAAACATCATCTCCACTCTGTCCCTGTGTAGCGTCTTTGGCGTGATGTCCAGCACCCTTTACACCATCCCGTTCAACCTCATCTCAGAGTACCACAAGCAGGAGGAGGTCAGTATCAGTTTCCACCAGAACAAAGAGCTGAACTTGCCCAGTCTGATTCACTGCAGCATTAAATCACATCCTACATCTCTTGGCTTCTGTCATTGTACTGTATCTTCTGTGAATTGTCCTTCTTTCTTTTGTGAGGAAAATGAGTTTCATAATGTGTGCTGATAAGTGTGCCAGCAACAGGATATGACTCATTTTACTCTCATAATATGGCAAGAATTCTATAACGCACAGTAGAAATAAAAGTAATTAAGTTAGTTAATACAGTGCAAAATGAAACAACACAAAAGAGACTCTACAGACTGCAATTTTGTAATGTTATGATACCTGGAGCTCTAGTGGGTGCTGCCCTAGAAACAGGTTTTAAGTGCTACTTTTTTTTTTTTTAAAGTGTGCTGCTCTTGTTTTTAGTGTGCTGCACTCAAGTGCAGTGAAGCTGCTCATGTAGAGAGTATTTATTTCATTCCCAATGATCTTTGTCTCACATAAGCTGAGACTGCTTCACCTTTCGTTCAAGCAGGTCTGGTTCACTGAAAAGAAAATAGAACAATCAGAAATAATTATTGGCATTAGAACACATTTTATAGCAATTATACCTTAAAATAACATCTTTGAAGCATTCTAGTGCTGCACTGATTTTAAAAAGTTTCGAGCCGGAACACTTTTACTGCACTATGTAATTTGGTGGAGACCTCTCAGGAAAACTGTGTAACGCCTCAGTCCACATGCTTGAATTACACTCCATAACTCTAGGGGCCCATAGGAGATCTTCATTACTGAAATCTCTGCAAAATAAGGATGCGTGTTGTCGGACAAAGCCTTGTATCTCCAAAATGGCAACTTTACAGAAGAAGGAAAAGGCCTTCTTAACATTCGAAAGGAAGTCCGTCTAGAATAATTTTATTTTTATGTAATTTTGGTTCATTTCTAGTTGTCCATTCACCATGAAATCTTGATAAAATAAAAACTAAAAGAAAACAACTGCCAGATTCCTGGTTATATCAAAACATATAAAAAATAGCAAAAACAAAAGGTTTTTGCATGACAGAGATTATATTCTGTCATGGGCATCTAAAAATTGAGCAACATGGTTTCCGTTGTGGAGCCGTTTGTCATCAGTATGTGATATATCTAACCGTAACTTTGGGCATGACAGATTGAAATACTGTTCCTGGACCCAATGTGCTGTTGATTTTAGTTCTTGCTGAAAATTTCACTCCATCTCTTTGTCAAATCCACTTTGACGATACTTATTCCAAGACCAAATGACACTATTTATCAGAGGCACCCTCTCAAATTTCCTTCCGCTTAATGACGATGTCTTGCCAGTGGTGGGGCTTTTACAGGATTAATTGGAAAGGCTGTGAATGAAGAATCACAATATATCAACCCCCGGGACTCTGACTGATTAACACTTTAACACTTGAAGTGTTGACAAAAGTTGAGACTGATTGATTATGAACCTCAGCAAACATCCATTTTTTGCTTCCACATTTCGTCCTAGAACAAGTCCTTCAGATGCAGAGTCCAGCACGTTTAAGGGATTTCCTTTGTTCAAACACACCTACTATACTCTTAAAAATGTGCCACATATTTATAATAATAATAATAATTCATTGTTTGGTTGAGCGATGCCATTGAAGAACCATTTTTGGTTCCAAAATGAAACATGTATGTTAAAAAATGTGTGAAAGTGTGCTTTCTTTTACAAGCACGATTCTTTTGGCATTGCTCAATGGCTATTTGTAGCACCTATATTTTTAAGAGTAATTAAGACTATTTGATCCAGGTGTTCTTGAGTGGGATAATCACCAAACTATGATGGACACGGGCCCTCCAGGGCCCTCCAGGGCCGTTCCAGACGAACAGCACTAAAGACTTTTAAGACAAAAAAAAGCCCTAAACAAGAAATGCACCACCCAAAAAACACCCAGGCCTCCGAAGTAGCAGCTGTCTATGATGTTGGTAATGAATTATGCTTATAGCAACACTTGGTAAATGCTTTCCTATCTCCGCTCGGTGAACAGCTGCTGGCACCAAGAGCACATGTGTGCATTGTTCTAATTAGCTCCAAATTATTGAGCAGAGCACTAACTGGACGGTTACATAAAATTTCTAAAGAACACCTGTGCTTGAGAGTCTATGCATATATTTACTTATTATGTGAAGCATTGTCTGACATGCTTACAGTTGCTGCACAGTTTTAGGGTCTGGGTGTCAATTGATATGTTCTGAATGCAAGTTATATAAAAAATATACAATACAACTGCTTTATTAAAAACTCTGCACTTGTCCTTCCACTCGCTGGCCACTTTGAGGTCCATCTGCCTTGCAGGTCTATTAACACATCAGTAGACATGGCTTGTTAGTGTGTTTATTGCTGGTAGGAGTGTATCAGGCACAGTACATATGGTTTTTAAACTTCAGTGGGCAATTCTAGCTTGTGAGTGGACCACCACTCAAAAATATCTGGCCCCAAGACATTAGCAGCAGATCCTTTAAGTCCTGTATGTTGTGAGGTGGGGCTTCAATGGACGCATCAATGAGCCTTTAGGCCCCCACGACCCTGTAAGATAAGATTAGATAGCACTTTATTAACCCTGAAGGAAACTGCAGGCGAAAACTGGAAACTGGAAACTGTTGCCGGTTCACTGGTTGTCCTTACTGACCACTGCATACCATAAAAAACCCCCACAAGACCTGCCTGATGTTTTGGAGATGTTCTGACCCAGTCATCCAGCCATCACAGTTTGGTTCTTGTCAGAGTGGCTCAGATTCTTATGCTGGCTCATTTTTCCTGCTTCCCACACATCACCTTCAAAAACTGACTGTTCACTCGCTGCCTAATATATCCACCCCATGACAGATGCCACTGTAGATTAGGATAATTATTGTTTTTCATATCAGAATGTGATAATGTTACGGCTGATGCATATTGCAAAATTGCAACTTTACAGGAGAAGATTAAAAACCTTACTAACAGAGATTTTATTCCATGTCAGTTTGAAGCATTTCTATTAGCCTTTTTATTATTTTAGTATTATGAAATTTTGTGCAACATGTTGTACACATATTCATGTCTTATAGCTAATTAATATCTGCTTCTGTACTCTCTCTCCTGCCACAGGACCAAAAAAAACAGGGCAAGGAAGACCCATCCGCCCAGGGCCGTGGCACAGGGGTGGACTGTGCTGCCCTTACATGCATGGTACAGCTTGCTCAAATCATAGTGGGAGCCGGACTTGGTGCTCTGGTCAACCTGGCTGGCAGTGTAGTAGTGGTGGTTCTGTCTGCATCGACCATGTCCCTCATTGGCTGCCTCTTCATCGCTGTCTTCATCAGACACGTGGATTAAACCCGGTCAGACTGGCAAATCTACATATAACAGTTACCTTTTTCTGATGGCCTCTTTTGTTTGAAAACAGTCATTTTCAGAAGTTCATGGCTGGGACTCATCCACTAGCAGCGTCGCACTGCTATGTGTGCATGCCTTGTTCAGATGATGCAGTCTGGTGATCTCAGCAGTCTCAGGCAAGGGACCCTTACGCCATATTTAAAAGAACAGGCTTGGCATTTGCTGGGCCTGACAAAGCAATTGCGTATAATTCAAAAGGAGTTCATCAACTAGAAAGGTCATGCATGTTTAGCCCCCTCTGTTGGGCTTGCAGTCTGAGCAGATTCCCATGTGAAGGAGATCCTATGATACTCCAAATCTTTGAAATCGAGCTGAAATTCAGGTTTCTAGGTGGTGCTAATATGAATGGAGGCCAACAACCGTGGAATAATAAAGTGAATCCTTTCAGTGAATTTGCTTTATTTCAATTTTTTTATAGTTTTTGAGGGTTCTTTGTTCCCTCACTCATAAAGGACAAATGTGTTTTGACTTTGACATACACTGATCTAAATGCAAGCATTGTTCTCTAGTTTGAGTTCATAATAAAGCAGAACATATTGATTACTCCCACTTGACGACACAATGTTGCACATAAACACGCTGTACATGTGATTTGTCGTCTGTGAAATAGAAACGAATAACTTGAGCTGATCTGCTTGGCTTAGTCCAAAAAAATTCAGTTGCTTGCTTTCTACAGTTACACCCTGCCATTACATTCAGTAAAAAAAGGTCATCAAAAATAAGACCTTCTGCCAACAGCAGAAAACAGTGGAGGCGGAGGGAGTCCTGGTTTGAAAATGCTTTTAAAATCGTTCCATACAGTCTCAGCTAGGCTGGCCATAAATGCCAGTAGTGAGGAGCAAGTTTAGAGAAACAGTCATTCTTTATGGCAGCAAGTCACTGCCACATTCAGTGCTGAAGTATTTGTCCACTTACTTCTCAGCCACTAGTAAACCAATGGCATCGTTGACCTTGATCAATCACATATCAATCATATATCCAAGACATTGCATTGCTCACACTGTGTGATGTCTCTTAAAACTCCAGTCAGTGGCTGAAAGGGGAAAAGGCACGGCCTACTCAGAGGCAGCACTCATGTTGGGTTTGCTTTCAATGCTGAAAAAAAAAAAGGTTTGAGATTTTAGGTGCTGTGTGAAGGTTCTTCTAGAAAAATGGGGGGTTGGGCTTTACGTCTTTCCTGGGGCTGGACAAGCTGAGTGTGTGTGTGCATGCAGGTTTTATTAGCTGAATGCATTTATTAGAAGGGGTGTCCACAAACATTTGGACACATAGTGTGCCCTGGCTATATTATATCAACAACTACTAAGTAATTACTTACTGGTGGCAAAATAGTCATTCCCCACTGTTCGTGGATGCACAAGGTTGTGGTATACCCAGACAACTATGCTGCCTTCACAAATTGGCCAGATGGTGGCGCCACAGCAGGTAGTGTTTTGTTTAGAAGCTGGACCTGATTTTTAAATAGGACCTAATGAGCCCCAATGAATTGAGACTTACTGGCATTTAAGATGAATCTCAAAGTTTACATCAGACTATCTGCAGTCATGTGCAAAAGTTTGGACACCTCAGTTCGGATGACATTTTTTGGAGATCTTCTAGGTGAAAATATGTCAATGCATCCTATGTGATGAAAAAAAATAAATATGGCATTTTCTATTAATGTTTTTGTTTTACATTTCATAAATCATAGCATATAAAATGTGCAATAACCTATTTTAATTTCAATTAAGAATATGTTAAATTAGGTAAATAAACAGATGGTGTGCATTACAATATGCTCTCTGCAAAGGATTTGTACTTTTTGTTTTTAATTTAGAAAATTAAAATATGTCATTTTTGCATATGACTGTATTTGGATCACAATATTACTGAATATTATATCTGGCACACCACTGGTCAAATACAATGTACATGTATACAGTGTATAGTGTACAATATGCAATGTACATATTTTGATAAAATACATATTTTGCTACATTATTTGAATGGGATTACATCGTGTCGCAGGCTGTGAATGGTCTGCCTGAACAAGGTTACCGTGGATGAGATGCATTGTGAAGAGTGCAGATGGAAGCTAACTGTTGAGGTGTGGGCTGTGAGGTGTACAATTGTGTAAGTAGTCACATGAGAGACCCAAATAAGACTTTAGGGGCCGCAGTGTAATTGCCCCTTGCCTACACCCCAGTAGTTACGCACTGGGGGGGACTCAGACATGACTTTATTTACATGTCTTCTTGTCTTGAAGTACTGCCTAAGTAGGCTGCCTTTATTCCCCCAATTTATGAAACACCTGCTGCCTCCCAAGACTAACTAACAAGGCAGCCGATACTACCGTTTAATGCCATATCAGGCAGTCCCTTGCAGTCAAAAATTAAGGTGCTACAAAGGATTCTTTGAGCGTTGACATAAAAGACCACATTTTTTAACCATTATTTGTAAATAGAAATATTTGAGTATGAACCTTTTCATCAAGTGAAGGCACATTAATCCTTGCCCTCACACATCTCTTTTACACACGGCTCATTATAGAACCACAATTATGGAGTTTAGAGACACTGACTGTTCCTGGACATCCCTCTGAATCGTCAAGCCAAAAACATAAGAGAGTGGTTATTGAATTAATTTGTAAATAAAGAAACAAACAAATAGGAGACCACAGAGAATGTGTGCTGTCCAGTGCAAACAAAGGGTTTGAACAGTGCCATAGATATCTCTCTTTTGCTTTCCTAAAAACGTCTCAACTGTGCTTGGACGAACACAGGGTTAGACGTTCAATGGCGGTGCTCTGCACTGATTAAAGCAACACTATGGAAAACTGGCATTTCTTCAGGAAGTGTAATTTGCACTTTAAGCCATTACTAAAGGACACGTTTGTTTGGACGAGCTGAGAGATACAGAACCATGACCGAGAGTGACAGAAGTATGTGGACTGAGATGGTGGAGTAATATTACAGGATTTTAGACGGATGACTGATCAACCAGCTTTAACAAAGTTCCATACTGCAGTTAGCAGCATGCTGAGCCTGGAGAAGCAACGACGGCAACGCTATTCTCCCTTTTACCTTCAAGTCAGTGGAGCGTTACAGTGATTTTGAAGCTGCTCTTTTTAGGTGACATTTATATGACATAGTGTTGCTTTTAAAGAACCATTTTGTCGTAGAGATGAGTGAGTGAGAAGAGCCTTTAAATATGTAAAATAAAAAAATGACATCAAGTAAACATTAAGAAGATTCCTCACACTCTCAAATCTCTATTACAGACATGGTTCTTTATGGAGACAAAAGAGGTTCTTTTGCTTAAAGAACCTTTCTTGCATTGCCTGTTCTTGGCCAGCACTCTGATCCTTCAGGCTGAAAAAGTAAGAGGGTGGCTAGTGCCTTCATTTGTATATAAATAAGTCAATTAAAAAGTAAATAAATTAACTGATTAAGATCACCCCTGTGTCCACTGAGCATCCATGGTGTCCTAGTGCCAACAAAGAACTGGAGCAATGCCAAAAGAAACCACTTTCACTTTCCAAAAAGTTCAGTGTCAACGTTCTGCACTAAGAACCACACGTCCCAAGCCAAGGACCTTTCAGGAGCATTCATTTCTCACGTGCTGTTGGGGAGGAGGTCATTCCTGCCGTTATAAATGACCACGCCAGGTGGATAGAAGATGAGGCTGGGTTCGGGGGCTCGGGGCACGGCCAGCGCGGCTCCCTGCTCCTCATGCTCAGGCTTCGTGGACGCCGTGAAGGGGCGCATGGTGGTCACCGTAGGGGATGCCATTTGCCAGAAGAGCCTCTTGAGGGCCTTGCGGAACTCTCTCCTCATCAGGCAGTACAGGATGGGGTTGAGGCAGCTGTTGGAGTGCGCCAGGCACACGGTGACGGGGAACACGTACACCTGCGTGGTGTAATACTCGTAGCTGAAGTGCACGGCGTTCAACTTGATGAGGATGCCCCAGGCGGTCAGCGCCTGGTTGGGCAGCCAGCACAGGAAGAAGGACAGCACAACGATGGTCACGGACTTGGTGACCTTGGAGCGCCTCTTGGCGCTCGAGCTGTTGGAGTGTTTGCTGGTGACGAAGCGCAGCAGCAGCAGGTAGCACACGGAGATGATGGCGAAGGGGATGAGGAAGCCCAGCAGCACCTTCTGCGCGTGGTAGAGGCCCAGCCAGAACTGTGCGTCGCCGCTGCGGTCCGGGAAGCGCAGCAGGCACAGCTCGTCGCCGCTCACGGCCGCCGTGGTGGAGAAGATCGCGTGGGGCAGCGCGGCCGCGCTCGCGCTCGCCCACACGGCGGCGCTGAGGCATTGCGCGGGGATGCGCACGCGCGTCCGCCGCCGCCGGTTCTCCAGCGCCGATGCCACGGTACGGTAGCGCGCCACGCTCATGGCTGTGAGGAAAAAGACGCTCGCGTACATGTTGGCCGCCGTCACGTACGACACGATCTTGCACATGGCCTTGCCGAAGGGCCACGCGAAGTCCAGCGCGTTCTCCACGGCCCAGAAGGGCAGCGTCAGCACGAACTGGAAGTCCGTCACGGCCAGGCTGGTTACGAACAGGTTGATGGAGGACTTCTTCCACGCGCGCCGCGACTTCATCAGGTAGAGCACGAGCACGTTGCCCACCAAGCCCAGTGCGCACACCACCGAGTACACCACAGAGATGAGGATCCTCAGCACGGCCGAGCCGTCCGCCACGAAGTTGCCCTTGTCCAGGTCAGCGAGGTCCGGCGCGTCGCTCCACGACTGGTTCAACTGGCCAAAAGTCCTGTTGAACGCGAGGCTGCCGTTGAGTCCAACGCTCGCGAGCTGGACGCTTGGACTCTGCTGCATCACGCCGTCCGCTCCCTCGCGCTCACATCCGCGCTAATGCAATGCAAGCGAGCGCACTGGAAAACAACACAAGATCAAACACAGGGAAACTTCCGCGCTCTCCATCTCCTGCGCGCTCTCCGCGCATCCCCGTTAACGCTTAACTGAGTTTCCAGCCCTCGACTCGCTCCAGCGCGCGATTAGTGCAGCTCTCAATTGCTGCTCCTTTCCATGCGCGCGCTGAAGTAAACAGCCTCGTGCACAGCCGCGCGCCTGTGCTGAGCGAGGTGAGATCGGAGGTCTCTGCAAGCTGTCGTTTGTAGGGGCTTCGTTTTTTATGGATTGGAGTCAGTGCGCCTGGATTGGACGGCGCGTTTTTACGCACGCAGGCAGCTCCAGCCAGTGTGTTCAAAGCGAACACAGGGAAGCCAGTGATTATCCACGATTTTGAAGGTTGTTTGTAGATTGGGTTGTTCGTGGGTTTCCAGAATTCCCAGATGGGTGATTCAGGAATAATGCACCAGTCTCGTGCGCAGATGTGCGTCAGTTCACAGACTGAGCAGAGTAAGAAATTTGAGAAAAATATCTGTCAGTGCCAGCTTTAGCTGACAGGGCTGATTTCCCCTTATTGCCATGTTATTTGAGAAATTCCTGACATTCCCTATAGGCACAGAATTCCATAAAATATCATGTGGTTGGTTTTATTCTGCCATACTGGCAATGCCATCCAACTCCCCAGTGAAGCACGATCCAGTACAAACTGTTCCTCTGCCTCTAAGATATCAGCCCAGTTTAGAAAGTAGTTCTGAAGCTGGGGCACTCTTTGCTACCAGTCCACTAAAGCTTGCTCTGATGAAGGCTTCTGCACTCTCCCAAAGGTATCTGTGCAAAATTTGGAAGTTTTTTGAAGTTGCATAGCCATTCCGTTTCATCCTGCCACTTGTTCCAAATGAGACTCCCTCCAAGTGCCACTCACAGTACACAATTAAAGATCATACAGAGCCCGTCTGCTGGTGTGAAACGGAGAGAGTGGCGTGTAATGGAAGATTGGAATAGGAAGGAATCCTAGAGGATGCAGTGCTGGGTTTAGGGTTTATGCTCAATTTAGTCCTTCAATGTTTATGATTATTACTGTCCTTTTGCTGTGCATCTACAGTTACATTGCATATATAGCATATTTGAATGGAAATGCATCATTACAGGTTACACAACATATTTCATTCATACTCCTGACCTTTACCCTGTTTAATAAAACAAAACGATGCTCCAAAAATAAACACAACTGCGAGCTTGTTCATGGCATTTCTCATCACATTCAGGTCATAATCAAAAATGCTTATGAACAAATGTGGAATCTATGTGGAAAGCTAATGCACACCTTCAACAGACGTGAAGCAGCTTCTTTCCATGAGCCATGAGTGAGGAATAATTGAAGGGAACATAAGAAGAGGCGTTTCAGGGTGAAACAGGTGCCAGTTTGAATGTAAGAGGTTTACCACCTCTGAAATGTCAGACGCAGAGTTCTCATACAGCCAGTCCAGCAGTCCCTTCAGTCTCCCCACTCCGTGTCAGAGAGTAAAGGTAAAGTGTGATTTTAAAGGCATCATATCCCACATTTCCTGTATTTTGTATTTTCCCCCTCTGTGCTCCACTTAGGAAGTTTGGCACCATTCAGTCTTAAGTTACACTCCTCGAACTGTTCATTATTCCCCTTTTTGCTGTTCCTGCAGGAGCTGTTCCTGTGGGAACTTGTCCTGTAGGGTCTTGTCCTACTTTTGTGATTGATATTGATCATACTTTATTAACCAATATTATTATTTCAGTTATTAATCTTTTGGTGGGGTATTTGAACATAAAGTGTGTATGATCAGTAGACTTGAGTTCAAAGATGTGAGTTAGAGTGTGCTCTCTGTGAATCATCTTCACTGACAGACAGACTGCTGAAGGAAAACAAAGATATCCCACTGCTGGGTGAGGCTTTTTCTCTCTCTGGGGCTGTGAAGCTGTAGGCTGAAGGCCACAGAGAGTATGTAGTGTGATCTGGAGTGAGAACTAATTATCCAAAATAATATATATATTAATTATTTCTCACTATATATATATGCTGTTCCTGTACCTGTGATAGGCGAGAGCCTCAAAAGGCATGTCAAGATGACAACTTTAGGTAAGAGACAGTTTTTTGCAAATCAGCCAATAGCTCATTGGTTAATACCATGTGCTGATAACTGTTGTAATGAAATGAATACCTTGGAGAACAGAAGGCAGTTTGTTAGGATGGAAGGTCGGTCTCTCTTGAGCACAATGCCTGTGTTTTCACTGTGCCACAAGTCTGGGCTGCTGCATGAAGAGACTGGCACGACTCAGAGAGAAAGCCAGGCTTGGCTAAACCCATTTCATTGATTTATTTTTGATCTTACATTCATAACCAGTGATTTAGAATTATATATTTTCTCTTGCATCCAAACTGTTTCCAGCATCTTGTTTGTGTCTTTTGAATAAACTGGCAAAAGCCTTTGTTTTAGGCTTTTGACAGAAAAAAAAAGATTCTCTGAAAAATATTTTATGACATATGTAGTGCTATGCACAAGTCAGAGACCAGCCTCAGAACATCTGTTCAACAGAACATTAGACACACGTCTTAACAGCTAATTATAGAAAATGTTTCAGTGCAGCTTCCGTTCTGTTTGACATGACCATGCCCCCATCCACGCCTCCACACACATCGGCACTGGTGCTCCCGTGATCAGACTCATGAGCCCCGCCCACAGCTCACACCTGGAGGAATTCTCAATACAAAGTACACCAAGTTTGTACTGGTGTACCTGGTAGTGCTGACTTGGCAAGTGTGAGGATGGGAGGCTGCTGTATGGTAATTTTGCAATGGGAACAGCAGAGTGGTGCGTAATGCATTCTGGGATATTTGTCTGTGCCATGTCCACACAAGTCACATCCTGATGCGTCCTCGATAACACAGGCGGTAGAAGAAGAACACAGCCGGGCGCTCGGACTGTACTTGGATGGGACTGTTTTTGGGCTGCAACTGATGATGTTTCACAGGAGTCAAGTCCACAGGAACACACAGAAGTCCACAGGAACACAAGTACGGACAGGAGCGCAGATTGAGAATCGGCCCTGACAGCGCTTGAAAGCAATTATCACAGGACATACACACACACACACACACACCTTGCGCAGTCTCTGGTGTTGTATTTTAGCTCATTTGCTTTTTGATATTTCCTTCGTCTTGGTTTTCTGGTTTTGGCACATTCTGCATTGGTTTTGACAGTTGAATGTTTCTGGCTCTGTGATTCCAATAAATGCAAACACTTGCAAATGTATACAGAGCACTATTATAGGGAACAGAATTCGACAAGGTAGTGAATGATTCCTGAACGTTGATCGTCCTCAAAGAAGCTGTGTGAATCTTCAAACCCAACAATGCAATGGATTATGGGTACTCCATGTCCATTAATTGTGCATAATGTGTGCACTGTATATTATGGTGCATGTTATGGGATTGCTTTAGCACACTGAAAATTCAGCACAATGTTTTCGGACACCGCTCCACAATGGCTGAACCCCAGAGTAGTGCACTATAGTGAATAGGGCACAGTTTTGGACACAGCTACAAGGTGCTTCTCAATGCCAAGAACAAACGAAGAATAAAGTTGTGTTTTTGGGCAGAAAATTCTTGAACATTCTTGACAAGTTACCCTGCAAAAACAAACTCACAAAAGACCACAAGGATGGAGGACACCTTTTGGGATGTGCTGTGTACTTGCTATTGCACAATACAATGAGCCCAGCTGTCATAATTATCCAAGGCTACCACAGGAGTTTATACAAGCCTCACAACATAACAGAATAAACAATCTGTTTAAATCAAATAAAGTAAGATTTGATAACTTCACTGTCCGTTTCTTGCCATTTCCTAAAAGCAGAACCAAGTGCATCATTTATTCAAAATAAAGGAACTAATTAGGTCTGACCAGTGCCTTCTGCCATCACATCAGCACTGAATTCGCATTGAATAATGGGTATTGCTATGTGTAGTTCTTGTCTGTGCTCTGTGAAATGCAGCCCAAGTACCATTGCATTAAAACTGTTACATTTAACCAAGTACAGTCCAAAAGCCCGGATGTGTTCTTGTTCCACCCGTGTTATTGAGGATGATTCAGGAGTGACTTGTGTAAACTCAGCACAGCCAAATATCCCACTCTGCACGCCCTCTCAATCTCCCTCTCATGCATTAGGCTCTACTGCTTTATCATGTGTGAGCTGCTGGATTATGCGTGAGCGTCGCTGCCATATTGGATCAAGCAACATATATTATCAAAGGATTGTACTGGAAAAAAGATGCCTGACCAAATGCTGTCCCAGATATCAGAGAAATACCTTTCACATGAGAGCTATACAGAATATTATTGTATTAATTATATGGTTAATTCACTACTCACTGTTGTATTTGTATTTCTATATTATATTAATATTATACTACTATGTATACTACAAATATTATTTAGTATTGATAATCTGTTATTATTATTATTATTATTATTATCATTATTATTATTGTTGTTATTATTATTGTTATTATTATTATTCATTAGACTACATCTTATTGTACTTATAGGCTAATAATTACATGCTTTACTGCTGTACTGTACTGTTTATTGTTGTACCACTACTACATCTCACTTTACACAATATTACACTTATTTTTCATACAATTTATACTGTACTATATTTGATTTAATTCATATATACACATATGTAAATGGTAAATCTGCGATTGAATTTCCCCTCTGGGGATTAATAAGGTGTATCTGGTTTTATCTTATAATTGCCTTCTTCTGTAATTTAGACCTTTAAAATGTTCTTCACACTCACACTTCATCACTTTTACGAACATTATTCTTTATAGAACCAAATGTAGTTATTCTATAGCATCACTGGAGTGTACTCTGTATGTACACATAGTCTCCGTCCTGATTGGCTGCCCTGCATTGTGCCTCATTCAAGTCTTGCAAAAGGCTGAACAGAGGAATAAACTGTATGTAAATGCCTTTTTTAAACACCTCAGAAAATAATGAATTCAAAACTACACAGCTTCATTTCTGTATGACTTTGAATTGAAGGTTTATTTCAAACTATATTTACTGCTGAAGAAATGTTGTTTATGGATCCCTTAAATAATTAATTCATCAGCAGAATAGCTGATCAGCAGGGTGTGTCGGTGTGGGTTGTGCTCCTCTCCAGGTGTTTTCTGTTGTCTAAAGCTTTCAGCCTTACTGTTTTTTTTTTCCCCAATTAGGGCGTTACTTAGAGGGAACTGGTGGGAGAGGACCACGCTACAGACTCAGGCTTTGCACTATCTGCTGAGAAGTGGACATGAAGAAAGTATAGAAGCAGCATGTGTATCAGATCAGACCAACAGGAGATGAGCTCTGATGACTCTGAGTCCTCATTATCAGCCTGTGAGTGTTGGACGACAAATTAGTAATTGTGCCCTATGGTCGTGTGGAACGCAGAAGCAGTAGCAGGCAGAGGCAGGTCATTAATCATTAAGGTGAATGTGGGATGTGTTCTAAGCATACATACAGAGAGCAGATTTACAATGACCTATAGGGTTCAACCTGACACTTGCATGTTTTCAAATGGAAATGTCAATCTGGCAGAATGAACCTATGGGAACACTATGTTGTCTTTAAGGTCAAAAGTACATTTTTGTGTAGCAATATACAGGCCTGAGCATAAAGCATTTATAGCTTTTCCATGCTATACATCTTATTACATTGACTTACATTAAAAGTAAAAGTTATTTAAAAAATATATATATATTTGTTTTTTGACACTTAAGAATTATTGTTTATTGCACTGTAAAATGGTTAAGTAACTGATTACATCATGTTTGTTGAGATAAATTGACTGAGTTTAGTGAAGACATCCCCTGACTCACAAGTTCTGCATCTCAGTTTGGTCAACAATACACATCTACCTTTCTGTACCTACCTAAATCTACCATTCTGTTCACAGCTTAGAGTGGAGCAACTGTCTATCTGCCTGCTTGTCAAGAGGAAGGAGATCTGCAGTTGAAATACTATCATCACCACAGCCCTCCATGGTAAGGACTTGAATACAAAGGCCTTTCCCAATGCAACAGGGGGAGTCCCAACCTGAAGATAGGAATAAACCTGTAGAGGAACACCGTCTATATATCTTACACAATATTATAGTGATTTCAGCTTCAGCTCATTTACTAGTGGTTTTTAGGCTCAGCATAATTTTTATTGACACCCAAACTGAGATGCAGAACAAAAACAATGTGAGTTAAGAGAACATTTGACCAAACTAACTCAAAAATCACTATTACCAATATTCAGTTGGCCTATCTTTATTTTTTGCAGTGTGCATGACTAATAAAGGCCATATAAAATTCCTTGTAAAAGTAACTGTATTTTGCAATATCAGCACAGTGTCAATTGTCCATTAGAAGTGTCAGGAACTTTTATTAAGTCAACAGACCTATTTCAGCTCAGACTTTATTTACAGTAGTAAGCCAGTCCCTCAGTATCTTTCTTGCTGTGGTAAATGCCTCCAGGCCTGAGGCTTGGAGAAATCACTTCAATTCCCCCCTCTTGCTCATACAGTATCTAGAGGCCAATCGTATTTGAGAGTTTCATTTTGAAAGGCTCATTATGTCACTGCTCACCAGAAGTCATGTCTATTGTCGCTTGACTTTCCATTCCCTGCTGCAGTAATAGAACCCAGTCCCCATCACAGAGCTGCTTCTTGGCAACCATTAGCAGCTGTGAATGTATTGTGGGAATGTATCGTGTACAGCTGCTGAGCCATGTATTTAATGGGCACAACTACAGTACAATATTATTTTAGATACAGCTTTGCAGCGTCGTACCCTTTTTGCTTTTGCTCCACTCTTGGTCACTCTTTTCTCGATGGCTCATCACCAGTTCTCTGCAGTCCTCTGCTCTCTGAAATCTCTCTGATTTCATTTTCAAAAGCATGTATAGTTTACTTTTTGCTTTAGTGTTAATATTGCATATCACAAAACCATTCATTTAAAGAAAGCCTTGTGTGCATGGGCTGAATGTATACTGTACTGTATGCGGACTGTTGATCAGTCAGTAAAAGTCTGGGAGAGCAGTTTTTATTTATTATTTATTTTATGCATATCAATAATACATCAGACCTCCCAGTGGGCCTCAAATGAGGTTGAAGTTCGCCTCAGAATAGAACACAAGAGTCATCTCTCCTACAGTCTTTCTCTCCACTCCTACTTTAAAATGCATCTGCAAAGTGGGACAATGAATACATCTAAGCTTAAGATTTGGATGCAGCACACAAACTTTTCTTTTGAAGCTTCGAGTGTGGTCAGCTAATTGAGGAGTGAAGCATGGCTGGTTCAGTGGGAAATTGAGCAGATCATTTGAAGTGAAAGAGGTCAACAAAAGCGGCTGTTTGAAAGAAACCCTACTGACTCCACTGCTGAGTATGACATGGTCATTGTGCTGTTTTATTTCAGCATGAATAGCTCCACACAACAGAGCACCCAATTAATTGATCTTACTTGTAAAAAAAAAAAAAAAAAGGTAATTAAATATTTGATTTCCGAACAGGGATAAGTGGTTAAAAGGGTGCTGTTCAGAGTCTGGATTAACCCCTTGATGCAGAAAGGCTTATTATACACTAGGGCATATTATTCAAAAAGTAATACTGGGCCACCAAGGTGTCGAGCTTTGGAAATGGTTAAACAAATATATACAGCTCTGGAAAAGACCACCAAAATTAAGACCACTTAATTGTTTTTTTTTTATTTGCATTTACATTTCTATATGTATAGTAGCTGTTTTATTCCAGGCATTTCATCACACAAAGCTGAGTTACCTGAATTTGCAGACTATGAATGGCACCCAACAGCAATGTGAAAGACTCATGGAGAGCCTGCCAAGATATGAAAGTTGTGATTGGCAATCAAGGTTATTTCATCATAGTGATTTTTGAATGCTCTCAAAGTTCAAATATTAGTACTGTGTTTAAATGTGAATGATAATTTATTTGCGTGAAAATTATTATAATAATTTATTTGCATTGTTTAGACATTTGTCATTTCTGCAAATAAATGCTCTAAATAGCATTATTTTAATTTGGAATTTAGGGAAAGTGTTGCCCATGGTTTATGAAATACAACACAAATGTTGATTTCCTATAAATAGTAACTCCAGAGATGTAGGGTGGTCTCTTAATTTTTCCAGGGCTGTGTATACAAAAAGTTGTTTACTGAAAAATCTTCACAAAATATCAGTCCAAATTCATCCAAAATATCAGATACTATGATAAACAAATTCCACATTTTTGCATTTCAATGTAACATTTCTAGTGGCCTCACCTGATCATAACTCCATACACATCTAGATGAGGCACATAAAACATCTGTCTGCTAAGTGGTAAAGCCCCTGCACAATGACTAGTGATTGCCATTGTTACTGTTAGTTCACATTTCCTCGATGCTGAAGACTGGGGTTGATTGTTTGTGGTAAAAATATATTTGATTGATGTCTGTCAAACTTAATATAGCCTCAGTTACAGATAATGACCTTTACTGGCCTATGCTAAGTATGTCTTTGATTTGGCGCTCCTTCCCCCTCTAATGGAACTAACTTTACATATAAACATGTCAATATTCATGTGAAGGCCAATGTTCGCCATATTTATAGACACAGTTCATTAAGATGATGGATTCCAAAAGTCAATTAGCATATAACACACCGACTTCAGAATGTCTCATGAAAATGCTCACGGGGCACTGATTTGAATCTGGAGTTTACATTATAATTAAGCATTAATTACCATGCCTAATGGAATCATGCATACCATCATCCGTGCTATCATGGTTCTTAATATTTGAATTACTGGCCATCTCGAGAGATAATTGTGTGTATTAATGTTCTGATATATGTGGATGGACAAGCCTGTGGATGGACATCTGGACCAAATTAGAATTTGCTAAATTTCTGACACAGTATTATTTTAGCAATGTGTTAGTTGTTCATCTGGAGGGGGGAATTTGCTATTTCGGTTAAGCAGGAAGAATAATTGGCCTTGTTGTGCTTGAGGGCAGAGCTGAGTCACAAGGTAGAGAGAGTTAGAGGTTCTGTCACACGTAAAAGACCAGAGCGAGTTTTTTTTTTTTCTTCCAGTCTGTAGACACTCACTCTGTTTTTTTTGTCTCCCCCAAGGGAAGGCCATTCCAAGGGAAAATGTGTGCAGTCACAGTGAAAGGCAGTAGGCAGCGACTTTATCTTACTCTCAGCAGGCGCACATCTACCTCGATGTATGCCATGTATACTGAAAGCTCCATTAAAGCAAAATACATGGAAATCTGAGTGCAATGCATATCTTATTTTGCAGAAGTACCACTTTTCTTTAAGCTGTAAACTCTGGCAATCTTGTTGTCCAAAATTTTGGAGGTGTCCACGCGTTCCGCTTCGTAAATCCCGCTGCTCTCATCTGCTGGCGGTCTGAATTTATTTGACAGGGTGGAGTTGTTTGACTAAAAACAAATGCGAAGGTGAGAGTTTGCATTCTCTTCCAGCTCTTTCACAGTCATACCTGTCTTACACTGCAGTGCACATGACACAGTCCATTACCTTTACAGTCTGTCTCACATTCTCTGGGCAGACAGCAGACAGTACTGCACAAAAGTCACAAAAGCTCACCTTTCATTCAGTTCATTTCTGCTCAAAACAACTATTAAGTAACAAACACAAGTTATTCAGCATCAGCAGAAAGTTATAGACTAAACTGAAAATTATACAAATAACAAAACATTTTATTACATTTTTCAGTATACAGTGTGTATTCCTGCCTCTATTCTTTTCAAGAGACTCGCTTTCAGTTCTGCAGGTAGATTTATCTACACCTCCAAAGTTCAGTCTTAAAAGCTGGACCATTTTCTGCACCAGCTTCTCACCACTTAATGAATCCCAACCAAATTCATTAAGGGTGGCCATTCCATTATTCTAAGACCACCAGCATCTTCTTTGTTTCATTTGTAAAATGTAAAATTTACATGTTATTTGTTTTTCTCTGAAAGAGCTTCTTAATCAGCTCCATATCTTTTCAGACCCACAGAAAGTCTTCTTCTCACAGTTAAAGGATGGACAGAAACACCTGTGAATCTGCAGATATGAATTATCTTCTCTTTCTTAAAAAAAACAAAAAACAACTGGTGGTCTACCAGTCGGAAGCTCTTGTTTTTCATTAATGTTTCTTTAACTTCCCAGGTCGGGCTGGGTGGCCATGTACTCAGAAAAGGTAAAAAGAGATAGAGAAAGTTAGTTCTGAGAGGAATTTTATGGAGGGCGGAGAATGTTGAGCAACAGACGCCTATACCATCCAACATCACTTTAAAAGTGAGTGATGAGGGGTGAGAGCACTATGTGTCCATCTGAGAGAGCAGGGCCAACTACGCCCAATCGGACTTCGGCCGCTGATGGCAAAGCTGAACTTCCCACATTTACTATGCAATGGAATGATTTTATATCTCATCATCTAGATATAAAATCATTGTAGAGTTTCTATTTATTATTTATATCTACTGGTATTTAATACTGACTGTCTAACAGAACGGTGCTGTGACTGCCTTGTGCTGTACTACCAGCAAAAACACAGACCAGAAAGCACACTGAAAAGAATAACCTGCATCATTCTCATTTTCAGTTTGATGTGGATTCTTATGCCACTTCTTATGCCACTGGATGATCATTTTTGCTTGTTTCAAGCATTATTTCCAGAATTAAGTCAAATCTGCATTATATGAACATCTAGAAATACGTTCACAAATCTTATAACATTCTTATGACATCTGTAAATGTAAAGAATATTACACCAAGTTATCACATCATTGTACAATCCACAATTCAATACACAATAAATGTGCCAGGGATCACTTCACTTGGACAGTCCATTATAGATGCTTTGTAAATGCTCACCTGACATTATACTAACATGTATTAAATGTATGTATTAATGTGCAACTGCACTCTATGTTGAATGTATATGGCTGTCAATTAAATGTAACACTAAGTCATAACCCTAAAAGGGTAGGGTTGGGGTTAGGTGTAGGGTTACATTTAATAGACAATCATTAACATTCAATTTAGAGTGCAGTTGCATTTAACAGACATTCAGTTGAATGCCAGGTAAGCATCTATGAGGCATCTACAATGGACCATCCAAGTAAAGTCTTACCATTAGCCAGCAAGCTAAAGCAAAATCAATCAAACAAACAAGTAAAGAATCATAACCCCTATAACCTTCATTCATCCCTTTAGCTTCTGTCCCACTCAGCCTGTCAGCGTTCTTAATCATTTAAGAGTACATCAATAAGATAATCACTCCATTATAAGGATAAGATAACACACTGGGGATTTCATGCAACAGTGCCTCACACCTCTATACTTGTTTGGTTTTGATACAGCCCTTTGGATATTTACATCTTAGAATAAATATTCTGAGCTACTGAAGTACCTGCCCTAAGCCTTAAAGCAGTATAATCCTATCCTAAATAAAAAAGAGCCTACAGGATAAATTGTGAAGGCATCCAACTGAAGGGGTCTAATAATTCCACCTTATCTTGAAAAGCCCTGGTCGCTGTCAATTTTAATCAGTGAGCTGAAGCCATAGGATGGGGAATGATATCATGGTATTAATAAAAATTCCACAGTGGAACATGCCAGAGAAATGAGAATGATTAGATACAAGTCTTTCTTCTTGGTTCCAGTATGTCATCTGTAAGGGGTGGTGAATGGAAGGGACAAATCAGAGCCATCCAGCAGCCTATTATATGTCCTCTCTCTTCAGACAGGCACAGACTGTGGAGACTTTGCCTTTGCCGTTATGAGGTTTCCACTGGAGAATGTGTATAAAAAAAAAGCAAATTGGCTCCAGGAATTCAAGGGAAAAGCCAGAATAGCCAACCATCAGAAGCGCACCATAGAAATATTATACCACAGTGAGTTCAGACCTCGCAATGTGATTGGCTGAGAGGCATTCTTACGATAACAACATTCTTGAATGCATTTCCATAAGATTTAGTCTTCCTGCAACCTAGCAACAGCCAGAAAGTCATTAGAAAGTAATAGCCAAGTGTAACAAGCCATGGGTAACTTATAAGGAACTAATACTAACGACAAGCAACGCAAGCATGCAGCAACAACATACCCAAACGTCCCCATCACAATGAAGATCTCTACACATAATCAGCTCCTGTCCTGACACAGCCTGGTCTCAAGAGGAATTCATACATATTTGACTAACAGACCATTTCAGGATTTGTACAGTGTGTACTAAATATAGTTTGACCCTCATTCTTATGAATGAATGCACACAGAAATCAAACGATTTAGCAGAGAATGTTACAAAGAAACCAGTGAAATTTTATTTCCTGAACCTTCACCTGAAACCACACCTAAACTTAACCAACTACACTTAACCCTAACCTTAACCTAAACATAATCTAATTCTTACCCTAACCTCAACCCTAACCTTAACCATAATCTAACTCTTACCCTAACCCTAACCTTAACCTTAACCTTAACCATAACCTAAACATAATCTAACTCTTACCCTAACCCTAACCCTAACCCTAACCTTAACCTTAACCATAACCTAAACATAATCTAACTCTAACCTTAACCTTGACCTTAACCTTAACCTTAACCTTAACCTTAACCTTAACCTTAACCATAACCATAACCTAAACATAATCTAACTCTTACCTTAACCTTAACCTCACCTTAACCTTAACCTTAACCATAACCTTAACCTTAACCATAACCTAAACATAATCTAACTCTTACCTTAACCTTAACCTTAACCATAACCTAAACATAATCTAACTCTTACCCTAACCCTAACCTTAACCTTAACCATAATCTAACTTTTACCCTAACCCTAACCCTAACCTTAACCTTAACCATAACCTAAACATAATCTAATTCTTACCCTAACCCTAACCTTAACCTTAACCATAATCTAACTTTTACCCTAACCCTAACCCTAACCTTAACCTTAACCATAACCTAAACATAATCTAACTCTTACCCTAACCCTAACCCTAACCCTAACCTTAACCATAACCTAAACATAATCTAACTCTTACCCTAACCCTAACCTTAACCTTAACCATAACCTAAACATAATCTAACTCTTACCCTAACCCTAACCTTGACCTTAACCCTAACCTTAACCTAAACATAATCTAACTCTAACCTTAACCTTAACCTCAACCATAACATAAACATTCTCTAACTCTTACCCTAACCTTAACCTTAACCTTAACCATAACATAAACATTCTCTAACTCTTATCCTAACCTTAACCCTAACCTTAATCATAACCTAAACATAATCTAACTCTTACCCTAACCTTAACCCTAACCTTAACCATAACCTAAACATTCTGTAACTCTTACCCTAACCCTAACCCTAACCCTAACCTTAACCATAACCTAAACAAAATCTAACCCTAATCTTAATCTAAATGCAGATGTGGCAATGCTGTTCTTAACTGGCAGACAAGTTGTGTGTATTTGGCAAAGCAGTGCCACCAGTGGACAGAAGCTGTAGTGTGAGTTGTAAAATATGCATGAAATATCTTTCTACAAATGTTAATCATATCTTGAGGTACACTTTTAGCCATCTATGTGTGAATGTTATGAGATCTTGTTGTTTGACAGATGCCCATTTCTGTGTTTTATGTGCTGCGCTGATGTTCCACCTTAACAAAACCACTGTTATGTAGGCAGACTTTGCCTTTGCCGTTATGAGGTTTACACTGGAAAATGTGTATAAAAAAAAGTGAGTTCAGACCTCGCAATGTGATTGGCTGAGAGGCATTCTTGCGATAACAACATTCTTGAATGCATTTCCATAAGATTTACACAATTTCATCTTGGAGGCGGTCAACCTTGTCTCGAGGACTCCTCTAAGCAGTTGCCCAGCTCTCTGACAATTAAAATAAATGATGCCCACAAAGCTGAACAAGGTTCCAAGAAGATAAAGTGGTTTTAAGGAGGCAAGAAAACCTTCAGGGAGAACTACTTGTAGAAAAAAAACCCTGTTTGACTGCAGAAGACCTTCAGAAGGATTTAGCAAACTCTGGCGGGGCACGCTGTGGGGGCACGCTGTTCCACTGTGGAGGGACACCTGCACAAATATGACCTTCATGGAAGAGTCATCAGAAGAAAACCCCTTTCTGCATCCTTATCACAAAAATCTAAAGGAAATTTAATAGAAAACTGAAACATCCTCTGAACTCACAAACATCTCTACCAACTGTTGAGCACAAAGGTGGATTGATCATGCTGTGGGCTTGTGATGACACCAGTGGCACAAGGATTATTTCACTGGTACAGAGAAGAATGGATCTCTAAAACCTGTAGATGAAAAGAGGACAGCTTCTACAGATGGATAATGATCCTGAACACACATCAAAATCCACAATAGACTACCTCACGGGGGCTCAAGTTGATAGACTTCAAAAAGAGTGCATGTGAGACGGCCCTGAGTGCATACAAACTGAGTTACTATAAAGTTAGTGAAGAAAAAGTTTCCCTCTATAAAATTATACCAGGTCCAGGCTTCTATTTCCTCCTATAACCTGAGAAACCCTGAGCCAGTTTGCACGGTTTATCATGTAATTACCAACAAATAAAGCTTTGGGATTTAATATGTCTGGGAATTTTAAAAAATCTAAGTGATGTTGAGAGTGAGGCACTGAGGTGTGGCCCCACCTTCAGGCCTTTAGAGTTTAAAGGGTTAATTCAGCTCCGGTGAGCTCAGTGAAATCTCCTATATCCATCACGCTGACAGGATGCAGCTAAGAGTAAAGCTTTGAAGCACAAGGTTGTTGCTAGGGGTTATATGGTGGCAGGCGGGGAATGCGAGGCTTGGCTAAAGCCCTCGTCACAGCTGAGCTCCCCTGCCAGCTCCCACTGTTTCATCCCACTCACACTATGGGCTTTCTGCCTTGGCAAGGGAGCTGTTGTGCTCCTTGGTCCAAGATCAGTCTGAAATGCTCCCCAGACACTGAAGAGCTTCCCTGTCAGCAGTATTTTGCGCAAGTAATCACAGATCATTCAAAAAATCTCTCAAGCGTACTGACAGAATGCTTGACATTTTTCATCCCAGTGATGCTGATAATTCGTTTCTTTCCCTTTTAATGATTTGGAAAAGGCAAAGATCCACATGTGGAGACATGACATTCAGTGTTATTCATCAGTGGTGTTAACATTCATTTATCTTCAAATGGCATCATTTACCAAAGGGCTAGATTAAACAAGCTTTTAAGTAGCTTTCATATTAAATAATAGCTTTTATTAAAGGGACGGGTTATGTCCTCAGAAACACGAACGCCCACACACACATACACATACACACAGTAGATTGGAACACAAACTTGGAATACCACAATTAATGATATGTGCATTATAACTTACATCCAGTCCATCCAAATACTATTACTATTGAGGCCTTACACTTTATGCTCATTCAGTATTAATAGAACATTTAACCAAATATAGATTGGAAATATGATCATTCCAGAATTCAGTTTTCATAAGCCCCTACCTTTTTCTACGTTCATCAAGATATAAAGGCAAAAACAAAACAAAACATGAAGACAACTGTTACTCAATTCCACAAGCTAATGGGCTTAGACAATATCAATACTCCTTTGGCAAGAGATGGCAGCTCTATGTAGAATGAGTAAACAGCAGATGCAAATCCTCATTTTCTTTCCCTGCAATATTAATAATGCAGGTGTCAAAGTAGGTTTTTTAAAATGATGTTATAGAAGAACCACTAACCCACAAGTTTTTTACAAGTTTAAAGAATCATTATATCATGTACAGGTTCTGTATACTCTTTAAAGGAATATTCAAGGGTTCTTTAACAAAGGCAGTAGTTTTAAATAGAACCACTAAAACTCAAACCACCTTTTCAAGTTTAAATAATTTAACCCTAACCTGGATAAAGGGTTCTTTAGATTGGTGGAAAGGTATTTGTAGATGATTCAATATAAAACCTTAAAAAGAAGAGTTTCATAGCATCAAAAAGGGATCCATAATCGTAATCATCAAAGAACCCTTTTCAGTACTACATAGAACACTTTTTGCTCAGAGGATACATGTTAAAGATTCCCAGCCCATGTAGGAATCTTTTAGTAACATCTTAAATGCCCAGAAGCCACAGATGAGCCGATTTCCTACTCCCACACTGTAAAACACAGTTCAAATTTACTTCAAAGTTTAAATGAGTAAAGAAAGTTCTGAAATATCCAACAGTTACACTAAAGTAAACATATCAAGCATGTTCAACACTTATTTCTTTTAAGTTCATAAAACTGGTACATTTTGATTGAGTAGAGTTATGATTTAATAGAGAAGGTGGAGCTGTTTGGCATGAGCAAACTTATTCATTTCTTACTCATTATTTCCACATAATGTTATCAGTAAACAATAACATTTAATCTTCATGCTAAAGGTTAGCTTTGGGTGGATTTTACAAGTTGCCATTATACCATGACACTATACTATGTTGGTATATTGGGTTTAAAGACTGTCTGTATCACTGTATACGTCTAGGAGTAAAGAACATGGCAGGTAGTGTTCAGTCTCTTATCAGCCTCTGGTTAGACTGGTCCTAGTGCACATAAACAGTGGAACTACTTAAAATATGTGATTCTGGTCATTCTGAAGTCAAAAAACATAACCATGAGGACACATTGTAAAATACGTACATATGAATATGATTCAGCAGGTGTTAAACGTTCTTCTCTTTACCCGGAACCACCCACTAAGTTTCACACATTTCTGAGGTTCGGAAACAGAACAGTGAGACTGCGCAGACATGTTTTCACCTCTGCAGCTACAGCTTTTGTGAAAAAAAAAAACGGCTCAAGGTGTGAAAAAGCAGCTGTTGCTGGTTTTGACTGTGCTTTTATCCATTTTATCAAGGGGCTTCATGCAGCCTGGTGAGATTTCTTGTAAGCCTTACCTATTGCAGCTCTCATGACATAAGGTGATTCCTCTTATCCTGGTTTTAATGACTGCACTGGTAATAGGGGAGTCTCTGGAGAGTTAGGATGAAATGATACATCAAAGCGGTCCATGTTTCCTCTAGCCAGCCCTACTCACAAAGCTCACCAGTTATACTGCTTCACCTCTTTCAGTTGTAGCTTTACCTCTTCTTTCCTTTAGAGTTATATTTTGTCAATTGCTTAAAAACAAAACTCAAATAAAGAAAAAACTCAAATAAAGAAAAAACTCAAATAAAGAAAAAACAAATGTGTTGTTAAAAAACACAATAAGAAAAATCAACACAACATATCTGCTCAGTGCTTTGTATGCATTTCCCATTGCTTTTATACAGCAGTACAGTGAGACAGGAAATGAGGAAATAATTCAATATTGTAATTTTACATAATATTGTTGTATTTATTTATTTTCAGAATTATGGTAACTGTAAATATTAGAAAGATAAACTTATTTAAAAATGTTTCTGGAAAGTTTTAATTTTATGAATTAAATTGTGGCAATAGCACACATTTTCCCTTAAGAGTATTTATTTCAGCAATAATTATGTTGATAAAGCATTTTCTTCATGGTGTAATATTTATATTTTATTCTGCCATAATTTTTGTAGTTTGTCTTTTGTCTGTATTTTTATTTATATTTTTTTTTAGTTATGAACATGTAAGGATGAAATGCAGTATTTTGTTGTGCTACACATTCTAAACTAAAAAATTGCCAAAGCAACTGAGAGGAAAAAGAAATAGCATTTTATTTCTGTTTATATAACAGCAAAAACAAAAGAAAAGTTGGAGTGTTGCCATTAAAGAACCTTTCAACAGATTACACAAAATGCGTGTGTGGGAAGAACCTTTTTAAAGTCTCAATAATCTCTGCTTAATGTAAAGGATCTATTCTATGTAAAGGGCTTTTCAAGAGTTTAGTAAAAACAATATTTTAAATGATGATGATGATGATGATTATTATTATTATTATTATTATTATTAATAATAATAATAATAATAATAATAATAATAATAATAATTTTTGTGCTGAAATCTACACAAGATCAATGGTAATAGCTCTAAAAAAAACTAGTCTGCTCTTTCCGTTTTATATTTACTCCAATGTTTTGTACTTGATCAATGCTAACAGCCTCAAATGCCCTTTAAAATAGCTTTTTATTTTGACCAAATTTAAACCTATAACAGTGTCAGATTTGTAAGTGTTATCGTAAAACTGCATGAGTTGCCTGACAGATGTGACTTCCGTATTCCGTTTCCACAAAAGAAACCACAGCATTTGTTGTTCTGAGCTCACAGAGACGAGACATAGTTTCCTCCAGCTTTGATGATCCACAGTTTCAAGCATTGCTCATCATCGACACAGCTTTTGTACATTCTTTAAGAGCTGATAAGACGTGATGTTTCACCACAGCCAACGTATTCTTTTTAATGGTATTCTCCTCTTCATCAGTTTAAGACAAGCAGGTAGGATGTTTTTTTCTGCTGTTTACTTTTGGACTCGAAACTAAACACTTTGACTCACCCGTGTTGTCTCTGTAACGGCCGATGATTCTCTTTACAGCATGCATGAATGTATCCATCATAGGAGGTCAAGAGGTCAAGAAGGTGAAGCCATGGCTTGTGTCCATCCAAGCCAAGGACCACCATGTCTGTGGGGGAATACTGATTCATCAGCAGTGGGTCTTGACTGCTGCTCACTGTAAAAAGTAAGGAGGCACAGTTTAACAGCACAGGATGAAGCAGCAGTCAATTGAAACTTTTATGGCAGTCTTTTTAAATTAAACAAGTGCAGTCAATTTAGGCTGCATAAATAAAAACACATTTGGTAAAATGTGCTTTTGGATGAATGCACCGGAGAAATTCTGGTCCAAATTGAATACTAATATACACACTTGAATACGTAATGAAATATAAAGAACAGTTTTGAATCAAAGCTATTTTTAATGAGATAAATGCCTCGACAGTGTTAAAGCATTATATAACATTTACCGGTTGTTAATCTGTACTGAAAAAAAGAAGAAATCTATTTTGTTTATTCTTTTCAGAAAGTTAGACTCATGTCCGTCAGTGACGGTCCTCTTAGGTGCCCTCTCTCTGAGAAAGAGCAAAAACACTCAGCGCATTGAGGTCCTTGAGTACCATATCCCAAAAACATTCAATAACAAAACCAAGGCAAACGACATCATGTTGTTGAAGGTATGGATTTTGGAAATGTATAAAATACTGAAATTCTGAAAACATGAAATATCTTTAAGTAACAGAGAAGCTGCAGTAGAGTAATGAAAATGAAAAGTGAACTATTCTGTGTTCATGCAGAAAGGCTTGTTACACACTAAGGTGTATTATTCAGTAACTGCTGTGTCTTCTGCACAAACTGGTGGGATTGTTCATTCTGAGTAATAGAAGTTTGTAATAACACTTTCGGCGGTCATTCGGCTGTTTAAGGGGTTAAGACAGTGAAACCACAACTGGCTTAGGAGTACCTAAGGAGTACCTGTCCAGCACATCTTCTATTTTTCTTGCTATAACACACTCACTTCAACTTGTGTAGGATTGTTAATCAGCACATCTATTGGATCATGTGCGTTGGGAGCAGGGAAAAATTGTTGGGCAGTCGGTTCACCAAGACCAGGATAAGGAACCACTGCATTAACGGAGTATTTCACCAAAAAACTAATGGACATGATTTATCTCTTAGCCTAGATGCAGTCAATCAGACTGTTCGGTACCTGAAGTGTGCTTCTGTAGTTCTGTAGTTGTAGGGACAGCCGACAGGCCAAAAGTGTTATTACAAACTTCTATTACCAATGAATAGCCCCACCAGTTTCTACAGTAGTTACTGAGTTATAGTGTAATAATGTAATACATGTAACAAGCCTTTCTGCATTTAGGGGTTAAAATGACAGTTGCTAGGCTAATGTTGCTTACAGACTGTTACCAATCTCATCTCTGCAAGTACCTGCCCAAACCAAATCCCTTAACCTGCTAAGGTCCATTGCTGTCCATGTACCATGAATAGTACATTTTACAGATGCAAATGTAATTTTAGTGTTGGTCTATACGTTCCATCAAAGCCATTTTACTATATCATTGTTTACAACTTGTTTATGAAGCTTTTTTGCAAATTAATGTATTTACTGAATGAGATCCACATTAGCATGGCATCTCCCGTTGCAAACTAAAGAGGCACACGCCAGACACCAAACATGTCATGGATGATCAAAATGATGTTTTCTTTCCTGACATAGCTCCAAGAAAAGGTCCAGCTTAAAGAAAAGACTGTGAAAGTGAAGCCAATCCCCAAACCAGTGCGTACAATTATAGATGGTACCAAATGTCAAGTGAGTGGATGGGGAACCACTAATGTGGAAATTTTAGAAGCAAGCGATGTTCTGCGAGAGGTGGAGGTTTCAGTGGTGAACAGAGACCTGTGCAACTGTTACTACAACAACAACCCTGTCATCACTGAGGACATGATATGCGCAGGGAACAAGCAGCAGAGGAAAGATGCATGTTGGGTACGTCTGGAGTCAGTCTTTGATCTATACCTAATCATCGCACGTGCTCAGTGTGTGTGTGCAGAAATAGGCCCACAATCACCTAATATTGCCACAGTCTATAGACATCTTTTCTGTTTTGTAAATGTTTGGAGTTTCACACATGGAAGAACACAGTTGTATAAGATTTCTTCAGTTAGGCTTTTAAAAATAAGGTTCTTGGCCTGGTTGCATATTTCTAGGAAAAACCTACCACATATAAAATAACTTGTCAGCCCAGTAAAAGGCTATGAAACTGGTTTTATTCGACCTGAACACTGAACTAAACAACGCAAAGCAACATTTTACGTTAGACAAAGGTAGTATTTTACTTCAATTCAAATCTTCAAAACTATTTAAATTACATCCAACTGCTTCATTTTTGCACAGTGTGTGAAAGTAGTTTGAAAAAGATCTGATCTATGAAACTGTTTCTTTAAAGCAACATTATGCAGCAATTGTACCTTAAAATAACAGCTTTAAAATGATTCTAATGGCTAAAATCTTGTATTATTACTCTACCACCTCAGTCCATGTGCTTCTTTCACTTTAGATATCAGTTCTGTATCTCTCAGCTTGTCCAGGAATGCACATGTCTATATGGGGAGCTCAAATTATGACAACAGGGGGAGCTCAGGAGCAAAAAGAACCAATTCACGCATAACGTTGCTTTAATGTACCATCTACTGCAAGGAGGTTCCTCAGGGAACATAAAGTGGTTCTTCTATGGCATATCTTTTTTTCAATTGTAAAATAAACCCATTTAAAACCACAGGAAAATCTTTTGGCACAAACATGTTAAACATGCCTTGCTGTCCTTTCCCAGGGTGATTCTGGCGGTCCTCTGGAATGCAAAAACAACATTGTGGGTGTGGTTTCAGGGGGAAACGGATGTGGGGATCCCAAGAAACCTGGTGTCTACACATTGCTCACCAAAAAACATATTTTCTGGATCAACAATGTGCTTAAAAAAAGCATGTGAACAGCACAGCTCCGTAGCAGCGGGAATGTACAGAACTGCTTCAGACTGACAGCTGTAACCCACGCTAGAATGTCATGGTGAGATGTGTGGCAAATACACAGCATGAAGCTGCACTGGTTTTCTTTTATAGTTCCTCTATAGCAGACAATGCATCTTTACACATCAGTGTTGTACTCTGTACATTACTCTGCAGCTTTCAATAAGTGTCTAACTGCTTTCTTCTTTTTAAGTGCTTTCATTTTTTAAGGAACAGTCATGCCAGATGTTTTCACTGTGTAATTCCTGCTAAATCTGAAAATTAGCATAATAACAGATTACGAGGTTTTACTGGCAATTTTCTCTCTCAGCAGATAATGAAGGTAATTACTTCAAAGGATATGTAGGGGATTTGCATAACAACTGGAAGAACATTACCTTGATAAGTTTAATACATCAGAATTTCCCTACTTTGCTATGGAGACCTTAAGTAATAAAGACCAAGTATCCAAGTACATAATGTTTCAGTTTGTCTCTGCTGCACTCATAATGCATTCACACACACTTTCAGTCTAAATGACTTACTAGGCCCAAAAAAGTCTGTAAGGGCTGCCCAGTATGTGGGCATACATAAAGGTTAATTTAATAGCAAAAGGAGTTCATGGACTGTGCGGTCGAAATGCAAAGTCAAGTCCTATCACCCTGTCGTCACTGTCCCACAAAAACCTTGTAGATACAAAAGGCCCCTTTTCAGGAGAAGGAACAAAACTTCTTAACATTCAGTGAAAGCCAATGTAAATCTGGCTATGTAAATTAAAAATGGGGATGCAAGAATTTTGTGTGACAGTGAAGTTATACTCTTCTATAAGTGTTAATGTCTGCAGCTTTAAAGTTTAACAAAAGCTTTGTACACTCGACTTGTCTATCCCAAAAAAACAGAAGATAATTCACAGTGGAACCACAGATCAAAGTAGCGCAGTGATCAGAGTGGACGCTCGCATTTCCAGTCATCACCTTATAGTGAACTGATGTCTGCGAGAAGTCCTGACACATGCAGACTTTTGCTGTCAGTAATGTTCACTAAGGACTTTAATCAGCCTTAGTTTGGGCACAGTTCCAGCGTCAGTTCAAGCACATATCTATGTGGCCTGCTTAGGATTCCTCTGGCATTCTCTGGTTCTGAAATGTAAAGATGGATGGCTTCCAAAAGAATCCCCCAGGAGGAGGTTATCTGGCTATCTAAAAATCAGAGTGCTCCAGAGAAGAACTGATGACTCAAGAGACTGTGGGGAATGAGTGCATGATTGAACTGCCACAGTAGATATGACAGAACTGTACCACCCCCTACTGGATGGATGGCAATTAAAAAGAATATGGCAACACATAATTGGCCTCTAGGGCTCTGAGGCATTCACCAGAAGTAAACACTGCAGTTTATGTTCATGTATTTATTGAGAATGTGTTCATTTTTCATAGCAAATTACACCCACAGCACTTTCTGCTGCCCTGTCTACACTATATGCCCAAATGTTTGTGGACGCCCCTTCTAATGTATGCATTCAGCTACTTTACGTTGCACCCTTTGCTGCTGACACAGATGAGCAAATGCTCACACACAATGCTTTTCTAGTCTCTTTAGAGGAGTACTGTTAATCGAATAGTTCACCTGGAGCAGATGAACATGAACCTATTGTCTAATGCCAGGCATGGGCTAGAGGGGTATAAAGCACCCCACAGAGTGGTGCTGTGTTCTCCTGAATGATGGTTAGTGCTCCATCCAATACTTCTGGGTTGAGTCTGGGAGGTGGGGTGGTGATCATCCAACATCCTGACCTTGGGAAACCTTAAACAACAACTATACCATCATTACTATCATTATTATCATTAACAACAACAGTGACTGATTCAAAAGAACTGCTGAACCCAGGAAAAACACTACCTATCCATGTGAACTCACCTGCTCCCCGCATTCACTCTGCTTTCTTAGCACCTATCTCTTAGATCTGATATTTTCTTAGTCAGTGCACTTACAATATCTAAAAGTTGACAGAGAGTTTTGGTGCTATCCTCATCTGACACCTAGACAAGGAGCTAAATATTATGGATATTAACAAATGCCTTCAGGCACTGGGCCTGATAAACTTGTCATTGAGATAACAGTTTTGATATCTTTTGTTGTCCTGCTGTTTTTAGACCTACTGAATAGGTCACTTTATCCCCTAATTACATTCGTATTTCATCAGAATTGATGCTCCTAGCTCAGTCTCCAATCAAAACGCTGTGTAGAGTATCAGAAGAACCTAACTTTTCTGTAAACATCTGCTTCATGATTGTCTGTGGAATATGTTGTGGCAATCGGCATCACATTTAATAACTCATTTAGAAGCTGTGCGATAGGGGACTGCATACTGACCTACAGAAAAAGACACATGTGCTGTACTTGTGATTTGGTGATCACATGGAGAGATGAAGATGGGCTGGAGAAGGAACTGAAGTTGTGTCTTCTTGGGAAACTCAACTTCTGTTAATCAGTTTATCCACTCAGACTTCTCTCTGAGCTGAACACGGCTTTAGCAGCAAGCATGACATTTTTAGACAGATTTCTATAATGTTAACCTTCTGAAAAGAGGCATAAAGCTTTACACACTGACAGGTCGTCACAGAATATGGTTCTTCACAATACCCAATTTGTCTGTTTGAGAGGGTTGCCGAAATCAGCTCACCAGATCTCTCTGCTCCACAGTGCGGTTATAAATTCTATTACTATTGGCTATGACATCGTGATTTTGTGATTTCCATCACTCTGCGATGGAGAGTTGAGCTTCACTCTGTGAATTATTGAAGATTTTCATCTGTATTGCTGCCCTACTTGCATGCTGAGCAAAATCCTCAGAACAGTTTTACCTAAAGTGGTTGGAATAGAAGGATCCAACCTCCACACTGTAGTTTTCACTGGCTGCTGAATGAAAATATGAAAAACTATTTGGACCTAATTTGTTTAAATAATTACATATTTAAATAAACATATTTTTTGTAGATGTAAACCAAGTAATTCTGAATGTTTTTTATCACCATTCTTGCAAACAATTAAGACAATATACTCAGAATGTTTTTTAATTGAAAGATTTCATTACTATATATTTTTTTAACTATTTTAAATGTTTTAAGGTGTTGTAACATAGTTTAAACCAACCAAACAATGTATTAAAATTAACTAGGTGGAATAGCCTCATGTTTTATAGAGGTATGTATATATATTTTATATTATATGCATATAATGTCACAGCATGTTAAATTTCTAAGCACCTTATTATTAATAGATACCTGTTAAATATATCTATGCACCTTAAACTCAATACTTCATACTCAGAATTGTGACAGCTTCCGTATTTATTGTATTCATCTTGTGTTGCACGTCTGAATTTCTGCAGTCTGTCCTGTACTGTATTGTTTTTGTTCTCGTTTTGTTCCATTTGGCACCCCTGTTCTGGACAAAAATGTAATTTTACTTCACTGTGTACTTGACAATATAAGCCGCTTGACTTGACTTGACTTGAGGTGTGGTTAAGCTATAGAAACTATGCACCATTCCTTTGTTTAGATCCACAGTGGTTCACTATTGAGGATGTTTTCCCTTTTAAACATGGCTTAGAAATGCTCAGATGCTGGATGAGTGAATGGATAAGGCACATATATAAGAGACAGTAGTCAAAAGAGGGCCAGTTTTAAAGTACTTCATTGCCATGCCAACCAACATGACAAGAAATTACTGTGGTGCAGCTCAGGGACTGAATAATATTCACATCACCACACTCATTCTAATAAAAGCACATCTAAATATGGTTCCAACAGAAGAAGTGCAAAGAAATAGTTTTTAATACATCAATTATTTCTAATAAAGAGATCAAACACGTTTCCACACCAATAGCACAGATAAATGTTGCTGTGCTCCTCCGAACCCCTTGTGTTTTCCCCTCATTCCTGCTTTCTTTCTCTCTCTTTCCCATTTATTGAGATGCCCAGTTCCCAACTGTTTCATCCCGGTACGGCCAGATGTGGCTCTGCACTACCCTGCTGCCCACTGTCCTGCTCTGGGGCCTCACATTGATTCACCCTCACCTCACTGCATGGCCATGCTTGTGACTGCCATATATTTGCCATATTCTCTTAATTTAGTATTGTTTTATTGCTGTTTTATCCCTGTTCTGCTTTTTATTGTGCTATCCGGTGTCGACCAGTTGAGGATGGGCTCTCTTTTTGAGTCTTGGTTCTTCTCAAGTTTTTTCTTGAACTTTGAACTGAACTGAACTGGGATAAGAGCTGTTTTTATCTCGTAGTTCTTGTATGAATGGACCTTATTCTATTTCCATATAACGGCATGTCCAACAAGCCGCTTCTAGGACGAGAAGGGTCAGAGAAGGCCTAACGTTGGTCGCATTCGAGGGCTGTATCCACCTCGCGGCGCCCTTCCCTAACATTGCCAACGGTGTTGAGGCCAACAGGGCGATCATCCTCAAAGTTTTACTCCTTCACACTGGGAAGCATAACAACCAACCGCACCCTAGTTTCATGCCATTTCTATCAAGTCGGCAGGGCTATAAAATGAGCTGTATGTCCCGCAACAATCAGTAATTAAAGTTTTAATAGTACTGAATTAGCCCGGCTGCCGTTTGCGGCGTTGTTGTTGTTGTTGTTGTTGTGTTCCGCACCCGTATTCCGGCAAATCCCGCTTCCAGCGTTACGATTGGCTGCTAAGACTAGCGAGTACGAACTATTAGCCAATCGTAGCGTAGCAGCCTGGACCGACTGGAGTCACATGGCAGCTGACATCATTCTGTCACTGCTCAGTGACCAATCAGGTAAGGCGACCGCCTCCGCGCAACACTCCCACTAAAAGCATAGTATTAAGAAGCTCGATCCTGTTCACTGAACCGATTCTTTCGATTCGTTTAAACGAGTCGAGCGCATGGTTCAATAATTCAGTTTCGAATCAGGACTACTACTAACTATCAGTCATATCCTTTATGTAAAACAACTTTTACCAAGTAGGATTCAGTTAGTCTGACACGGTTCTTACACGCAAAACAGCACAATGTCCCTGCTAGCTAAATAGCTAGTTCACAGAGAATAGGGAGGCAAGGTTTGCTGAAATGCTTTGACTTATTTTAGGTTAGATTGTGAAATATTACTATTAATATAGCTAATTAAAATTAAAAGTCTAGCTTTGCCACTCGGACTTGAACGCGGTAGCTACAGAAACAAAAATCGATTAGGTCGGACAGACATGAATCGGTTCTGATTCAGATTTACAAGAGCCGACTCATGCGCGACTCGGACCTCGCTTTCACAGGCCGCCTGAATGGGGTCTTGTCGGTGAACAGCGAGGCTGTCGGTACAAGCGCTTTCTGTCTTAATTAGCTTTGTCGCTCGCACATTCCCCGGTGTTTCACAGTCGACCGGCCAGGCTGCCATTAAACGCGATGTGAAGTACTTTATCGCTCTCTACAGGCAACTGTTCGTTCAGCTTTTTTTTTTTTGCAGTTCAACTTTTTGGTAAAAGTGGGTAAGTGTTCAACAATCTGGGAAAAAGGAGTTGTGTGAGTCGTTTGGCGAATGTGAATCATCTTGTTGGCGATAGATTTGGAGCGGCGTTGCCTGGACGATAAACATGGAAGCCAGCGCGTATTTTAATAGCTAGTGTTTACATTTGCGTTTGCCATTCCTGGCGGTTATATTTGGAGGACATTGTTATCCCTGCTCCTGGCCACTGTTGGCGAAAACGCCGCTCTTTGCTTTTCTTATCTGAACGTTAAGAGTTGGAGGCTAGCTAACGTTAGTCCAGCTAGCCCGAGTGACTGGCTCTGAATGGCCTGGCTGAACTTTCCTCCTTGCCCGCTGAAGTTCCTCAGGAGCAGCACTGATTGCACCATCGGAATATCAATGACTTGTGCTAACATGCTAGCAGTGATAGCTTCTTTATGGGCTGTGTGGCTTAATCACACCTATCTAACAGAGTATAAAGGTTGACGAAATGCTGTCTGGCGTCTTGACCAGGTTATTATAGCAGCCTTTAGATGGAGTGGGTGTGATGCCAGTTTTACTGAAGGAACAGTAGAAGAAGAAGGCCTTTCCGCCCCTTTAAAGAAGTGAAAGTTGGGTCATTGTGGGACCTCTATAAAAAAAAAAGCCCACTGACCTGATGTGACAGTATGGCTCTGAATGAGTGTGGAGTCTGACACAACTTCTGTTTTTATTCAGACCTGCCTGGACCTGCTGGAAATCTGCATGGACTAACATGAAAAGCCTCAAAGCAAAGTTCAGGAAGACTGATGTGAGTAACTGTTCAGTTGAACTCAATGATGTCATGTTGGTGATACATCTGTGTTGAGCAGTTGTATACAGATGTTCACACAAGATCAAGCCTAGAGTCATTTTTACGAAGAAAGGGTGGAGCTGAATGTCTACATGCTCAAGCTCTTTCTGCTTGCAGTCCTACATGGATGTCTGTTGGATGGACTTCATGTTCTTCAGTGGAATGACTGTCTTTGGTGTTTTACACATGCCCATAACGTTCACCAGAACAATCTTTTATTAGAGGCATGATCAAATAGAGCAGGTGTGAAAGGCAGATTTCTGGCAATCTTACTGCTTGGAAATTGAGACTGTCTAGACATAGGATAACTTTGGTCCTCTGCTAAACTGATGTTCTTGAAGTTACACTTGTGGTTCTTTTCTTTTGTTGCACAACTAGTTTAAGACCTCTTCAAAATGAGTCTTTACAGAGGCTTAATGTGATTGTCAGGCAAAGCTGCAGTGCCCATAAAAACGGTACATATACACACCCATAGTGTTATGCAAACGCCTTAAACAGGCCAGAATTTGTTTAAAGCAGCAGCAAGTTTTATATATGTAGGTTAGAAGAACACAGTTAGGGCTGTGGCTTGTTCACAGTCAGCGTTAGGAAAGGCCAGGTGCTTCATATTTCAAAGCTTTATGAATACCCAACAATTAGCAGCCATGGGCTCTTCTAAGAAGCTGTCTGACACTGTAATTGAGTTATTGACACCCAGGAGAAGAAGGAGGCAGTAAGAAAACAGCAGTGTTTTCAGGTCGCATCTTACTTTGTTCGTAATTTGAGATTTGAGACTTGGTAGTTGATCTGAACCCTTGTTTTGACTGGAAAAAGACCTTCTGGAAGTCTGGTGCACTGTTCTACTGTGCAGAAACACTTGCACAAATATGACCTTCATGGAAGCATAATCAGGACAACACCACCTTTCCTATGTCCTTACTACAGAATTTACTTTTAGAAGTTTTCAAAAGAACATTTAAGCAAGCCTGAAGTGTTTTAGAAAAAAACGAAAGACTATTAGCATGCTGCAAAAACATTCACAAACTTTAATGCATACCTAAGGGGGTGTTACTAAGTGCTGACTATGCAGGGTGCCCAGACTTTTTCTTCTGACCCTTTTCCTTTTTTGGGGTCAAAGTCATGCTTAAAATAATAATAAAAAAATTGAAACAAAGAGGAATAAGCTTTAACGTCTTTTAGAAATCCAGTCGTCTTTTACTTGCTTAGATAGTAACGGATATTTTTGCTGGGGTCCCCAAACATTTGCATGCTACTGAACATATTTCTCAATTTTTTTACATTTCTTTTTTTTTTTTAAAGACACACTAACTCCGCCACAACAAAGTGCATACCTGCCTCCTGCTGTTGAACTGTTTTAAGACAGATGTGTCATAACTGAGTCATGACTGGGAGTGACTTTTCTCTGGTTGGGAATTTCTGCCCTCCAAAAAAGGGGGAGCAGTCTGAAGAGGAAGTGACTGGCTTCCACTGTGTGTGATTCAGCAGTCATTTCAGAAACCATAATGGAAGGTCATCACTCCCAGTCTGCTGTGGAGGAATTTCTTGGGCTGAGAGTTAAATGCTCATCCTGCTCAAATGCCAGACCATCTCCTTTTGAGCGTAGTCAAAGGGTAAAGAGTGCTGGGTGACACGATGTGAAGCCACAGCACCAGGTAAAGGTTTTGCTTGCCTGTGGCGCTGCTTTGAACATTCATGCTGGAGGTTGTTCACAGTGGATGATCACAACTGTGATCATAATGAAGACTAATTCTTACAGCCAGGTTGTGGAACATTACAGGTTCTAACAAATTCGGCTTCATTTGAATGTTGAAGGTTTTTTTAGGAGTCTGTTGCGCCATGTCCGTTGGACTGTAGCTCCATCTGTCCTTTTTCTAACTTGAAGCAACAGATTGTTGAGCAGTCCCCGAAGGTTAAATTCCAGTGTGAATTTTCTGTGGTTGAAGATTGTGCCTGCAGTGGCTGCAGATGACATTCTTCCATTGTACCATCCATTGCTTTAGTTAAAAGGAGCACCAGGGCACAATGAGCTTGTTTATATGAGGCAGCCTTGTAACCATCACTTTACATGAGACAGTATGACCTGGGGGTGGGGGAGGTACGAAATTGCATTGTGAAAGTATTTTCTTTATATCATGGTTGTGGGCATCATCAGTACCCAATCATTGTTAAATTTACACCAATTCTAGAGAAAAAAAAACCCAGAAGTTTATAGTAAATCAGGATGCTGGATGCGTCTACCAGTTATGCCACCATCTTATTGTATAAATTATTTATTGCCATTTGTTTAAGCTTTCTTCTTGTTTCTATAAATAGCTGGAATTGGAAAACAACATACTTGTTAACCCTCTTAAAACCTAGCAGTACTGCTTTGCTTCTTTTTGTCCATTCTAACCTATTATACATATTGTTTATTGCGAGTATACACAAGTTATATTTGCCTGCTCCCATTAGTTCAAAGATTCCCATCAGCTTCATATTTTGCCTCCTCTAACCTCTACGATTCAGCTCATGATATGGCTGATGTGTTTAATGGTTCAAAGAGGGGAGATGAACACAACTGACACATTCCCTTCAGGCCAGGAGTTAACCTCCTCTAGTGATGGAAGTCTTAGACAGACTGGTCTACAGTAACCTAATGCTTCCAAATTTCCTTGCTTGTCAGTCGCATTAATTTTCTTTGGCCTGTGTTAAAACATAGCCTAGTTGCATAAATTAATATATCGCACGAGCCTGAATGAAAACGTTTTTTTTTTTTCATGCTGGCTGCAATATATAAGCATATAGCCAGTTTTTAGGCCAGGATGAAAGCTATAACGTTCATCTGAATGTTCTTTCCTCCCCAGGCCTTCAAAGGTAGATTTACTGACATTATCTGTCTTGTTTTTAATAGATATTGTTTTTGTTTTTTCCCCCTAGAAGATATGGATGTAAGATGCTGGGCTTATGAATAAATTCTTGGTATCTGTTTCTGTCAGTGTTTTCTGCATGCAAAAGATAATGAGCTGAAAACTGTCCCCGAACAGAATAATGAAAATGAGCTGGTGTTAAGCCACAAACACTGGAAGGTAAACAACAGGCCTATTGTGAAGGCTATATTTCAGTGGGTTAATGGAGTGCACTTGTGACATTTGTTTCTCCTTATCTGAATTAAGATTAAGCTATCATAATAGCATGTTAAGTCAAGCATGGCTACAATACTGTGAAGTTAGCTTTCAATCTTCCAATCATGCACAAGACTTAGAAATAACAGAATTTGCCATATCGCAGACAGCATCATTTGGTCCAGTCATATTGGGATGGGAAATTCAGCATTCTAGTGGCGTCTTAACGCTCTTTTGCATAACTGCAAGCTAGTTACCAGTGGCAGTAATGATGTGATGTTGAGTATCTGTCAAGTGGCGGATACCCGCTCACGTCCCTGGCTTTTGCTTCCTCGCGCCCCGCCCTTGACCTCCCCCCTTCCCTGGATCGGGCCTCAGACAAAGGTCATGAGGCCTTTTTCCGTTATCTAGCAGAGTCTGGTGGTGATATACATGCTTGCTGCTGAAGGATCGTGGCAAAGACTGTTTCAGAAAATGAACTACAAGTTATAAAAACAACCTTTTCAGCTGTATTTTACTGCGGCAGCAGCTCTGACTAGGGCTACAAGGGATTTCGCCAGTGGGCTGGCTGTATGTACGTTTTGGGAGGGTAAATAACCCATCAAGACCGTTACATACCAGTTTTGGGACTTTGGAATTGGCCCATTTTAGAGCCTAGTGTTGCTTAAGTGGGATTTGCTTTTAAAGGAGGACACAACTGGGTTTGAGGTTTACGGTATGTCACTTCCATGTGGTTATCTCTCATTGTTTAATTGTGCAGAGGTATATTAATGCATAGTTTTTAAACCCTGCTCCAGGCGTGTTGAGGGCAGGAAACACTCCATCTTAATGTAAAGGCAGGGCTTCGTTATGGTTCTGTGTTGTGATATAAATATAGAGCATGTTCCACTGGAACTAAAAACTCCACCTCAAAATATGATAAACTCAATAGAAAAGTCGTACAAACGAATGTCTGGTCTCAATGTGAAAGTAAACCATGGCTGAATGGCCATAATTGAACCACTTTGTGCTGTGTGGTCCTGTGCATACTTTGGAAAAGGAGGAATGAAGATCAAGAGAAAGGAAATATCCTCTTGATTATATTTTAGGTTTTGTGTCCATCCAGAATTGTTTAGGAATTTCATTTGGGGCCAGACATTCATTCTTGGGCAAGCAGAAGATTAGAAGAGCTAGTATAAATAGTTCAGTCGAGACCGTTGCCAAATGGATCTTGTAATGCTCATTTTATTGCTGTAAATCTTACATGTTGCCTGTGCATGAGGCATGTATTACTATAACAAGTACAGAACTGTCATTACATCTGTTGGCTATTAGGCAGCTTGTTCAAGTATGTCTTTTTTCCAGGTTTCCAGCTTCTGTGTAGTATTTTTATGAACTGAAGTTTAAACCTAGAACCTTTAAATGACAGTAAATTACATATCTAGATGCTCTGCACCCTAACTTGCATGTCTGAAATGGCCGTTAAATGAAGAGCAGAGCTTTCATGCGTTCTGCACACATCTCAAATCCAGAGACTTTCCCCAATGTGTGTTTGGGTAGTAACATGAGAAGTGTTTATTTTGCTGTACATGAACTCGTATGTGGGTCATGTATCCAAGGAGTGTTTGCTGTGGCCTTTGAAAGAATGTCTGAAAGTCCCAGCTCCTGCTCTGTGGTTTTTATATGCTTCCATACCAGGTGCCAGACAGCAGCTGACAGGCTCATCATGATTCATTGGAAACGAACATCAGCCCAGTCCTTTTCAGTTAGCTGTGAATTTAGAATGTGTTAAAGTTGGGTAAAGGATGACATTTATCACGTTTATGTCCTCAAACACTATCTCCAAATGTTTGTGGACACCCCTTCTAAAGAATGAATTCAGCTACTTTAGGGTGCACCCATTGCTGGCACAGATTTGCAAATGCGCGCACACACACACACGTGCACACACACAGCTTGTATAGTCTTTGTAGAGATGTATTGCTAATAGAATGGGGCCCTCTGGAGCAGATACACAAACCTATGCTCCAGCATTGATTCTCCATCCAGTATTTTTGTGATGAGTTGGGGAGTTGAGGATGAGATGGGGTGATCATCCAACATCCTGACCTCACTAATGCTCTTGTCGCTGACAGCAATCAAATCCTTACAGCAGTGCTACTAAATCTAGTAGAAAGCAAGAAAACCTTCCTTGGACAGTAGAGACAGTTACTCCAGTTATTTTTTTTATATAAATACCATTGATTTCAGAAGAAACAATAATAAACAATGAATGAGCATATGTCCCAATACCTTTGTTGACAGTGTTTCACTGTAGACACAGTCCTGTTTGTATGTATGCATGTACTGTAGGGGGGGGAACAATAATTCAGTGCACTTAGCAAGTTGCACCTTGACCAGATGCTTTTGGTAGCCACCACCAAGCCTCTGAATTCTGGTTGGATATTTGACCACTCATTTGGCAGAATTGGTAGTTCAGTTAAATCTCTGGTGCAAATCTCAACTTTAAGCACAGTACACATATTTAAGGTCAGTACCCTGGGAAGGCTATTCCAAGTGTATTGTTGGCCAGCTTTATCCATTCCACAACCACTTTTGGTGTGTATTTAGTGTCATTGTGTTGCTGGAAACCCCAGTTGTGTCTGTTTCAATTGTTGGTTTGAGGTTATGCTGGAAGTTTCTGAGGTAATTCTCCCTAGAGCATGTTGCTACCACCACCATGCTTAAGAGTTGGTTCGGGGTTCTTTGGGCTGAATGTTTCACCTTTACTCCTCCAAACATCTTTGTCTTATCTGACCATAAAACCTTCCTCCTGAAAGCATCTTCTCACTTTAATCGAGCCCAGCAGCACAAAGGCTCGCTGTGTACTTTCTGAATGCGTATGTAATTATATATTTTTTTTTCTTGTCAATCCTCAGGCTTAGTCATTCTTAAACCAGTCAGCACCAATAAACACACATTTAGGGCTTTTAATGGGAAGATTTGAGTATTGTTTTGTAAATTGCCTCTGGTTTATGGCTAGCATGAACAAACAAAGCGTTTTTCCTTTGACATGGTTGGGGAAATATTGCTTGAATTTTATGTGTAGGGGGAATGCCACTGGGATTGTCTTGCAGGCTTGAATGCTTAACTGAATCTCTTTAACCTAATTGCTAGTGGGAGGTGTAATATGAAACCCTAGTCATTAGACTTTGCTATGTTTTAATTGCAATATTCTTCTGCGCTCACCTCTGTGCCCTGTGGCCTGATAGTGTCACCTTTAGACTTCCACACGATTGCATATAGTCCCATTTGGTATGCCATCATGTCCACAGCAATTAATTACCATACTTGCCCCAGCCGTCTAATGCCTACGCGCAGCCTCCAGCGCACTGAAACCTTCAAGGGATCAGTGTTAAACTGCCTGAATTAGGAGTATATATATGTATATTTTTTGACTCTGCATGAAAAATAACTACATCCTTCAGGTAACAGATTCAAAATCTCTTAATTAAATAATGCAGGTATACTTTTCTCAGGCCATGTATGTTTACCAAGTTTCACTGTAAATGCACTCCATGTTCTAAAGAAGTGAAATCCCTCCTGTACGAAATGTGTAACAGCAATAGACACAGTTTCTACCTTGTGTGGAGAAACTTGTAGGCCTATTTTACAGGCTGACCTGAAATGACAAGCAACTGTCTACATCACAGTACAATATTTTTACATGACTGTAGGAGTCTGCTACATGGGCTACAAGGAACGCAAGCACCCCCCCCCCCCCACCCTCCCCCCTCTATTGCTGGGCCGCAGCATTTTGGCTAGCCACTAATTCCTCTCTATCCCTTGTCCTAGATTGACACCATTACTAAGCACTGCCTTTCACCGCTTAGACCATAAGGGGAGTGGACCCTTGCCTTGACCATTTGAAAACATGCCCATGCTCTGTCAAAGTGGGTGATGCATGTGGCATAAATAGCTGCTTCTATTGACAGGGACAGGTGTGTATAAATTTGCGTTTTCTTCAGTGTGTCAGCCAACATCAAAATGATGACCAAAAATGGTGTCAGAAATATTAACCCATTACCTAGCTCCACTTGGTAAAGATTGTTAGGGTTGAAATTTGCTCATCAGTGAATATTTTTTATATACATTCTCATCCGGTCAACCTCTTGGGTAGCATGGTCAGTCTTGGGGCCAGTCAAGTTTATACAGCTGCAGAACACTGTAATTAGAACCAATCATGATTAAACTAAACGTCCCTAGTGACCAATCTAAGTGAATGAGTAGAATGTTAAATGAAAAAGAAATGGGCACAGCAGGTTTTTTGCAGGGCTAAGAGAGAGTGTGTATTAGCCCTGGCCCAGCTGCCCAACCCCAAGAGATTAACGACAGCTTGCTCGTCCCAACACGGCCGTCCCCTCAACCTCGGGTCTCGAGTTCATGTACACTCCAGATAATACAGTGCATCCTCTTGACGCTTAATGCATCTGTCTGAATCACAGACTCCACACTCCACTCCCCTGCATGTGGTTGTGGGAAGATGTATCATTCAGATAAGTTGAGATGTTCCACCTGTAATCTTCTCAGTGACCTAATACACGCTGTGAACTGGTCCAACTGATGACTCCTCAACTGCGCTGATTGGCTACGTCTAGATGACCTCATCGGTGCTGTTGTCCTTTGCTTATTTAAGTGTGGCCGTGATGATAAATTAAATGTGAGAAAAAAACAGACATCCTCGCCTCCCTCTGTGTTGCTTCTAACTCCAGAGATGAAGTAATAGCAGAGGCAGCTGATCTGAGATAAGCAGTCCGGCTCACAGGAAATGATAAAACTAGAGCGGAGCAAAGGAGTCGCAAATTAAACTCGTGTGCTCACATTGGACATCTAAAGCAACGTTGTGGAAATACAAGTGATGTTCCAAAAAACGTTATCGCAGTTCTTGTGACCTTTTTGCATTTATTTATTTATTTAGGTTTTAAAAAATGTCAATTTTAATAGTTTTATGTATGCAGTATATCTTATGCATTTTTACTTTAAATTGGATGAGATGTTTTAGGGTGTTTCACCCTAGCTTTTTTTTTTTTCCAGACCCAGGTCCACTTGCTCCACAAGTTCTGTGCGTTTAAACGGTCAAACGTGAAAGCTGTTTTCAAGCCCAGGAGCGGCCCAGAGAATCGATCTCTGGCCCTCCTGAAATCTGTGGGGTTTCACTTCTGTGTCTGGGGTTCGCCTCAAAGGGACTCTGGTGTGGAAGGTGTGCGTTGCAGGTGTGGAAGCTGTCTACTCCCAGTGTGCTGCGTGTAGGGTTGTGTGATTAATTTTGTCACATGACTCCTTCAACAGTATTCACAAACTGAGTTTGCCATTCTGATATCATGACAGTAGCTCTTGTATCAGTGCCATTAACAACACCACAGTTGCTTGGGCAACCAGCAAAATGTGCCAGATCCTGTTTTAAGGGCTGTACATGTGACAAGTACGTAAAGATGTGATGTGGGCAGGAGAACTCCTGCGAAAACCATCAGTCCACTCTGTTTTTAGACAGAGTGAATATATTGGACTTTTTGTCCAATATAGAATTTTTGTCCAATTTTGTCTCAGAAGCACGTTGCTGCCATTTATTTGAATATTTTGTCCCCTCCCCCCTTAGGAATACTGCTACTAATCCTAAAGACTGCTGCTTTAAGAAGTTGAATATATAAATAAGTGTTAAATATATCGTCAGTGTTTGGTGAAAGACAGTGCAACTTATTTTTTTGACACAACGCAGCTCTTGGTAAACGTTCTTTGCATTGTGTCAGAATTTCATGATGGATATTTTTTCGCCTTCTCTTGTAAAGTTGACATTTTTGAGATACAAAGTTATGTGAGACAGCACTGAATGTTTAAATACTATGTACATTAAATCATTTGGAATTTTCTAATCAATCCCAAAGAAAGACAACCAGCATTGAAATATCTGTCAATTGTTATTTAAGCCTTTATGGAAAGCCTGTTTTGTTATGTGAAGTGTGTCAAAGTTAAGCCTATACAGCCCATGTTCAGGTCTGCAGAGGAATGTGAGACAGAGTTCAAAGTATGCTGAGGAAAAAAACAATATCTATTTTTAGCTCTCATTCCTTTGCCTTTCCAGGCATAAATGCTCGGTTTAATTATGACCCATGCAGTCCCAGTGGCTGGACCACATCGCCTGTAAAACAGTGCTCATCACTCTTCAGCATTGTTCTGTACTACATCTCCCCCAGTGCTCCTGCTCACTGCCCTGCTAAGGCAAATCATCTGTGGAGGCCTTCAAAGGGGTTTTAGAGCGTGGCCTTAGGAGGAGAATGGATGGAGTCCAAGTTTAAGTGAACAAGTTAAAAAGCACGAAACGTCCTCGCATTCTTTGTGAGAGGGTCGACGCGGTGGAATGTGATGATGGATGTTCAAAGCTAGATTAAGCTGTCTGCTGCGGAGTTTCTATTTTCGTAACCCATGAATGTGGAATGTTGCCTGAAATCAGTCCTATGGCACGTCTTGGGTAATCTTTATATCTACCCAAACTAACGTAAACTCCTTGATGTTTTGGAACAGGTTAAGCGGTTTCGCTTATTAGTTTGGGAGAGAAGATGTATTGTTTTCAGACATTCATATGGTCTTCATTAGGAAATACTGGAAGTCTTAACTACGCTGTTATGTGACTGGACCTCAAATATTTGCTCCCTATTCTGCTCAAATACAGTTGTGGGAAAGTCTTTTGTGAAGTCTTTGGATTTCTGCATGAATGGATTCTAGAAGGTGATCTCATTTTCGTTGAAGCCATAATAATAAATAATGACTTTTTTTTTTTTATACAAACTGCATTCACAATAGTTAGCATTGCCATATCTCAATTAAACAAACTGTTTAAGCAATCAGGATCATTGATGGAAAACGTATGTGGAATGAGAATGGAAAATTGAATTCAGGTGTTCCATTCCAGGGGTGGGATTGACATAAAAATGTGCAATTTGTGGCGAGCTGCTCTTCAAAATGGAATTCAGTCTTCAGTTTTGCTTGGACGTTTTAGAAGACCTCAGAAGAAAAGTTGCAGACCAAAGCTCTTTAGAACTTCTCATCTTAAGCTTTCTGAAGACCACCCTGATATTTCATATATTTGGAGGAAAGAAAATACTGAACGTTGAAACCAGCACCTACTAATACCAAAAACCTCATCCAGCTGTCAAGCATGGTGGAGGGAGTGTAATGGTTTGGATAGAGATTAAAAAAATTGATGTATTGGTATTGGCCGATTTTCAGCCAAGACATGTGTCTAACTTGCCAAACCAGAGAGCCAATCGGATTGTGTTTTAAGAACAGTTAAGGGCTGTACAGCATCTCTGTGAGGCTTCTTGGTCACAAAATGCTGCAGTTCCTTTGGTCAACCAATAGATCAAGGGAAATACAGCACTACAGAGCTTGTGCATTGCTGCAGAAACCCATTAGAGCCAGAGTTGTATTCCACCCTATGTGCTGATACATCACTGTACTAACAAACACCACTTACCACACAAAACAGTAAACAGTGTAGAGCACATTTAACCATGACCATGAAGTACAGCAGCAGCAGTCGGAAAGCTAAAGGAATTGTGCTCAAAGTGGTGCAATTTTTAGAGCTGGATATGCAGCCTTTTCTGGTTGTTTCCACTTTAAGCTCCACAGGTTAGTTCTATAAGGAAATTCACAGGCTTCAACAGCGAGTTTGACAGCGTTTAAAATGTGGTTGCCTCTGTGAAGCAAAGTAGTAAGATCAGTGATCGGTATCGGCACCCCAAAACTCTGATCGGTCCATCTCTAGGTGTTGGAACTACTTTGACAGCTTGGGGTCATTGAGTGTTTCTTTCTCTGTTGTAAAAGTTGGGTCAGGCAACATGATCATAGTCCAAAACCAGGAGGAAAAAAACAGTGTTTCAAAGGAAAGAAATGACATGTTTCAGAAAAGCCAGGTCAAAGTCCTGACCTCAGTCCCATAGAAAATGCTGTGGTGTGATGCGAAGCATGTCTTCGAGTAAGACGTTCCTAGAAATATACATGAACTGAAAGTGTTGCATAAAGAAATAGGCCAAAACATCTCCTCTAACTGCCGAAGCAGCTGCAGAGAGCATCTGGTTGAGGTTATTGGCAATAAAGGACATTCCAGTAGTTACTAAATATAAATGTTCACGTTCCCTTTGTTTCTGCACATGACCTTGATTTGTTTAACCCATTTGTTTAGTAATGATACGCTGAGCTGTTGTGCAGGTTGTAAATTATGCCATCCTGTATGGTACTTTTGTAACATTACATTTCCTAGCAGCTTTCTCCGGAGCTCTGGAAGCTTACATGAACACTTCATGGAGTGCTTATTGGTGGAGTATGAGCAGAGGAGTAATGGGGGATGGGGGACATGGTGGCAGAGTTTAAGCCCTGATCAACGCAACAGCTAAAACATGACAAAGGGCCAGAGTGGTTTTAACAGCTGTTGTTTGTCTGCACAGACCAGCATAAATCTGGGTTAAGGCTTTTGCCAGGTCTCCACAGCAGCTCCATAGGATTCTCCTTACAGTGCTATACTCTGGAGACACAAGGCATGCACAAAGCATCGGGAGGGAATGCAGAGCTCACTGTTTCTGCCTCAGTTTCCTCCCTGCCATTTCTCGTTTGCTTGGCTTTCCATTGATATGCCACATGGCTGGAAATCTATTAATAAGATTACGGAAGATTATGTCCTTGGCATACTTTCACCCAGAGGAAATGGCATTGCTAGAAGATTCCTTTCCATCATGATATTCAAGCCGGTTTCTGCTGTATGCTATAGACTGCGTTGTGCAGGAATGCAGTGTTGACCTTCCCATGTTTGGGAGTTTTAGAGAGTGTCCATCTCTTTGAGTATTAATTCTCTTGCACTGGTCTCCAAAAAACTTTAAGAAAATGTAATGTTGACGTAAAAAGAAACTGAGGGCTGATTTCCATGTTTCTACCCTTAAGCAGGGATTGATGTGTGGCCAGAACTATAAAAACTGCAACTGTGTACATTCATTTGTATTTACAATAAACAAATATACTTCACTGCTAAGAAAAACTGCTTCTACTCCACTACTTCGTTATTCCAGTCTTCCAGTATGAATGGAGGTCTGTTTTCCATAGTCTAGTCAGCCAGATTGAAGATTATGATTTGATCCCACTGCCCCAACTCCATCTGTGGGTTTGTTACTGGCATCACTGCAGATCATTGAGCTCCAGCAGCGCTGCGACAAAGATACAGCCCTGCTTTCAAATGTTGGTTTCTAGAGGAGAAACATGTGGTACAGAATGAATGTATGGTGGGTTTCTGTCATGGAAATGTAACTCATGCTTTTGTGCAACTTTACACAAAAGTCACGGCTCGGATCGCACCGCAGTTTGGACCTCACGGTTCGGTAGGCTTGCAGTACAACAGGGGGGGAAAAATACAAAAAACAGGCAGTTGTGCAAGTGTCCGAAACTGTGCCCTATTCAGTGTTCCCTACATGCAACAATCCTGATCACTATGTAAAGCACTGTTATAGGGAACAGAGTTTGACAAGGAATTGAACGATGTCTAACCTGTTGTGCTAGTGAGCTCATTTCCACGCAGCATCCGAATGTGTCTTCCTCAGAGAAGCTGCACGCAAATCTTCTAACCTAATAACGCAATGGATTATGGGTATTCCATGTCTGTTTAGTGTACATCGTTTACTGTACACTGCATATTAGGGTGCATTTTGGAATCATTACTGTTCATGGTAAATTTGGCACTACATTCAGACATCACTACAAAATGGCACAATCCCAAAGTAGTGCACTATATAGTGAATAGGGCACACGCACACACACGTATGCCTAAAAACACAAACCCCAGCCTCGAGTTAGAATAAGATGTTAAAGCCAGAATTTAGGAGAAATGCATGTTTTTCTCTCGTTTCTGATCCAGAGGTAAGAGGAAGAATGAAAAGAGAGAAAAAAACGAATGTCTGAGTCTCTCTACCCACGGCAACGAGAGGGAGAGCGACTAGAGAGAAAAGGAGGGGGCAAACAAAACTACAGTTCCCACAATATTGCGCAAATCCAGCACTATACTACTTAAGGTTTATGGATGGAACGTGCGCTTGTGAAATAACCGTATTTACCGTATTTGTGCATATCGTGAATTCATGGTTCATCCCTACTTAAGTGTTAATATCTTTACAATCCGATTCTTGTGTGTTGTTGACACTGCTGCTGACCAATCCATTTTATACAGACCAAACAATGGAAGAAAGGAACTCAGCAGTGCTAATGTTTTGGGGTGATTAGTTTGTTATTTAGTTGGTATCCACTCTGTTTTTTTTTGGTGAACAAAATGTGAGCTGTTGTGGCCAGGATCACCAGGCAATAGGAAATGTCCACCCCTTTCCCTAAGCCATTTATCATGTACAAGATGCCTTTATTAGCTCCAGTCCCTCCAACCACAGCATTGTAGCGTTTTGTTTTTACCAGTTCACACACAATGTATACAATTTCAGGATTTGAGCTTGGCTGCGATCATGTGCGAAGGGAACACTCCAGTTAGCACATTAAGCAGTGCCAGACTTGAACAGAGACTTGTGTGATAAGAGGCCATAGTCCAGTCCTTTCTCAAGGTGTACTACCTCAGCCTCCGAATATGAGAAGCTATTAGCTTGAAATCCAATCAATCCTCCAGCTGGTTCACATGAGGTATTGTGGTACTTTGTCCACTTGGCCTGTGGTCAGAAATGGGCAGCCTGAGCTCTTTTAGTACAAAATGCAGGTTCTTATTTTCAGGATTTTGTACAGTTGGAAATCTATCCGATAGTGAAAGATTCAGAGACGTTTCTAAATCTTAAGTAGAAAAGAGTGAAATCATTAAATAACAGCAGAAATAACAGGCTTTCTAATGGTCTTTATCTACTGAAGTCATAAACTGCTCTTTTTGCTGTCATGGAAGTAAATGAGCCACTACTGACTCAGCATGGCAGCCTGCCCACTCTAATGAGCTAAGGGATGAGCTGGGGAAATGCCATCACGTTTATCCTTCTAGATGAAGCAATGGCTTCAGTTGCTAGCAGCATAGCAGAATTACTGCATACTGATTGACTGTGGATTCTAGTGTCATTAGAAATTAACTAGGTTGTTGATTGGTGCTGGTTGTTTGCGAACGTTGATGTTCAAATTATGCAACTACATTTGATACAATAATTTGAGTTCTTGTTCTCAATAATTAATGGTTATATCTCCATTAGGGCTGGGTGATATGATTAAAAAATAACTGAATAAGTGAAGGAACGGGTCATGAGCTCCTTGATTTCAAACATATTTCAAGTTAATTTTCTTCTCAGGTAGACTACTCTTGTAAACTTGCTTTAAAAAAAACTTTTTGAATTAAATATGATTGAAGTATGATGAGTTATTTTTACCATTTTATTTTCTTTCTTTTTTTTGTTGAATTACAGCTGCATGCAATGGCTTGCATTTCCCTGCAAATTAGCTTTTTTCTGTGTTTTTTTTTTCAGCTATAAATATGAAAATTAAGCACATAAATAAATTAACATGCATACATACATACATTCACATACATATATATGTATATGTATGCTCTGGGTTCACATCCATGTTGTACTGTTGAAACTGTGTGGACGTTCTGGGCACGTTCTGGTGGTGATGTATGGACAAAGAAATGCTGCATTTGCCTGATTGGTCAGTGCGGCTGCCGTGTGTAATTTCCATCAAGCTGTCATGTTCACATAATCATGGTTATGCACACGATCAGTTGCCCAATTATTTGCAGCTACCTGTTGAAATAAAATTGTAACAGAATTTCAGGTGATACATTTGTTCACAGTGAACATGTACAGTGAAGATCTTATATGAAATAGTTTTGATTATTTTCTATATCTAGATCTGTATTTCCCAGCCCTAATTCTTATAATTCCTATGAAGAATAATAGTAAATGTTTGCTTAGAACTTATTTAGATTAATATTTTGGATCACAGCAGTTAGAACCAAGAACTAGAGCTGGATAGGGAATTAAAATAGCCTATACCTGATTCAATAAAATATGATCTGGATTGGGCCTAATACGGTCCAGTGCATCCATCTCTATTGTGTATCATAAAAACTAAAAATACAACATTAAAATACAATTTCAATTGTGCTCTAAATATAGAACAATGCATGCTCTGAAAATAACACTGCACAATCAGCAAGAAAGGAAGTCATGGATTGTGGATATGCTGAATGAAACATGGTAGCTCACAAATTCTACACACTGTTAAGCTTCACTTTAGCCAATTAAAATGTTCATGCTCTGATTTAAACCAGGGTAAAAAAAAAAAAAATCCGAGCTGTAGACATAAAGTTGCCCTGTCCTTTGACTTGCCACGTTTGTATACAAAGTAGAAGTGAGATTCTGTCACTGTTGAAAGCCTTGTGCATGAGCACGATTCTGAAGCCTTTTTAGGTTTATATTACTGGACTACTTAGTTTACACTACACATGCTGGCTGTCCTGTGTTGCTTAAATATTGGTCTGTTGAGGAAGAATTTAATCAGATAAGAGTTAAATGTTTACATTAACACATGGGTGGAGATTGTTTGTTACATGTTTCCTGATCCCTCATGGGTTCAAGTCTCTCGGCTCCGTTTCTGATAAGGTTAAGTGTTGCTGTTTCTGGCTGGATCACAGCTTGGTGTGATAGTTTATGGAACCTTTTTTTATTTTTTATTTTATTTGGGCTCGGAATTCAGTCATTTTTAGTCACCAGAGCTGACCAATAATGGGTTATTCAGAAATAGTTTGAGTGGATGGATTTCTTTTCTTCGTGGGCTACGGGCTTTAAACAGTGTGCCAGTGTACAATGAGACCATTTCGTTACTCTGTCTTTTGGAAGCCTGTTCCAAGAGTGCCAAGAGCGCTGAACTTCACATCTTCATATGCTGAATAACACCACAAACAGACTTGCTGTGGTGTGTTTGTTTACCGGCTGGTTGGCAAGCACAACTGCCTCCCTAAGCTATCATTGCAAAAATTGGAGGTGCTTGGACAGACTCTATCATTTCTGTTTCTCTCAGCCTTAAATGAAGAATGTTTATTTGGTTTTGTTGACATGTTTGAAGTATGAATCTAGAAATCCATCCACGTATTCCTGTGCAGATCTGCTGGGATGCTGTTTTCAGCGGTTCAGAAATGGGAACAGACTCTTAATTTCTATTCACTGTAGGACTGTGTACATGACATACAACATGCCACACACTAGGTTACTAGGTTACTACTGTATTTCACTGTCCTCCTCATGCTTACAGATCCGGAGCTGTCAATTTGATGACGAGAAAAGCTCGAACTAAGTCACATGGAAAGGTCTTATTGTTGCTGTTGGGCAAAATCTTGAATTTTCATTTTTGTCATTGTCACTTTTTTGACAGTTTGAATCTGGCAGTTGTTCACATTGCAGCCATATTTCAGGATGAATGGGCCAATAGAAATGCTACAGGATGACTGGGATTTGAACATTCATCCCTTTTACATTAATTTCCACTGAAATTAAAAAGGTCTTTACTTCTCTTGTAAAGTTATAATTTTGAAGATTCACATTTTATGTGACTGAAGGTTTTCTGTTATATTGTTTAAAGGTGTTACACATGCAGTACTGTGCAGAGATTTCAGGCACCTAGGCGCATTATTTAAAAGTATTTATTGTAAACTTATTTAGCAATAAGAGTTTTTTTTGTTGTTATTGTTTGTCAAAACTACAGATTGCAAAACTAAATACAGTAAAAAGTATCAAGAAATTCTCATTTTGAGGAAAGTTGTTCATCTTGTGAGCTAGTTTGATGAACAAAGCTTGGTTCCAGTGCCCCAGCTAGTGCATGAATGTGTTCAATTCCATCACCAGCTCAGATTCTGATTCAGATTCTCATTCGGTTTTGGAACGTTATTGTCTGTAATTACAGGCCAGACGTTTTTCTTTGATGTGCTGCAACACGTACAACATACCACTTATATACATACAGTCATTACACATACTCAGACATATTCAGACCTCCTTTAAAGAACATGCAATACATACTAGTAATAATATACTTAAAAATCAATCCACAATATACCTTCTTGATATTTCATACATTTCACAATATATACTGCCATGGTTATTAAAACAGCTCTCCTCATTTATCATCATTTTATTATTTAATACAATGCTGTAAAACCACTGCTTTTTGTACGAATGTTATTTATATTTAATATTAGTATTTTGAGTAAATATACACCTACTGCCCAAATAAGGAGTTTGTTTTTTCCACAGGTGCAAGTCTTTTGGTGCAGTATGTATATGTTAAATAATATGGTTAAAGTCAAAGTACCATATATATTTTCTTTAAGTGACCAATTTTAATTAAGTTGTCACTGTCACGTGCCTTCCAAGTGACAAATGTATGGTGTATGGTAAGGAAATACATATATTTTAACATATATTTGAATTCTGTGTATTGCTGTGTCAGATTTCTGCATGGGATCAATGTACCAATAGAAATACTCCAGAATGACTTGGAATAACACAATTTTACATTGATTTCCACTATAAGTTTAAAAAGGTCCTTCTTTCTCCTGTAAAGTTTTTTGGGATACAAGGTTTTTGCAGGACAGAGATGATATGTTAAATGCAGCTACATTGCATGTAATGTAGCAACAACAGGAGAAACAGTGACCATGAATAAGGCCGTGTCCACGTGTCAGCTTTAATGTAATTCACTTCTCTTACACAGCCTTTTTTTATGCTGGTCAGTATAACCATTTCAGTAATTCCTGGTGCTGTGGAAAGGTTCTCCTGCTTTTGTTTTTTAATCTGCGTACACACACACACTTGTCAGTCAGTGTACACAGTTCTACATCTTATCTGCAAGTGTGCTGATTGATACAGCAACAACAGCTTATTTTACAGCTTTTTTTAAAGAGAATTTGTGTTGATTAGAGCACTGACTGATCTCCCACTGTCGCAGCGTGGCTCAAAATAATTAATGCAAATATAATTGGAGGACGTCTTCTTATTTTTTTATTTTATTAAAGAAGTTAATGAATTTGTTTTGGGTTGCGGTTCAGCTGCACCCGCTGACTTCTAGTAGTAGGTCAGAGAGAAGCAGTTTACAAATATAGCAGTGAGTTTTCCATAGTCTGTCAGTAGGCCGTGTAGTGTTGCAGAGCCTTTCCGAAAATAGTGACCGACTCGAGCAACGGCCGCTGCGTTTTGTCCGCTGACCTCTGTGGTGTTTCCTGCTGCTGCTGTAAACACGGCCTTTCCTCAGCTGACGGTTTACAATGAAATGCGAAGCTAGAGAGCAGTGTCAACCAGTAATGGTCAAATGTAGATTACTTAACACATTTCATGCAATCTCTGTAACATAATATAGAGAATGCAAAGAATTAATAAATAAAAAAATAAAAAGGCAAAGTCAAACACTTATGCACCAAGAAGCTGTGAGCATTACATCTTTCTTTTTTATATTGAAAGCAAAATTGTCTTTTCTTGTTTGTTTATTTGTTGTGTGTTTATTGCAGTGCAGAGGGAAATACGTCTGTCCCCATTTGACTCCGTGGCCTTCTCAGGTTGTTCTGCATTCTCAAGCATGGCACGTCTTTAGTGGTACAGTGTTATTGTGCACTGCTCTCTTTATTTTTGCCTTCAAGTTCCATTCCATGAATTGTTGTAATGGGTTTTCGTGGCATTGAAGCATTCGTCAATTCAAAAAATAGTACTGTTTATTTCCCTTTTTGTTGTAGAACTATGCAGCCTTATGTGCTGATTCATTGGTATTCTACTTTAGTAGTCTCTCTGTCATTTTGTATTATGAAGCTACTATTTCATTTCAGTGTGGTGGAAGATGATGTGATAGTTTGTGACTGAGTGAAATAAATGAAAGAATAAACGCTTTATCATGTTTTTGGAAATTTCTGGTATAAGAAAATTGTAATAGAGTGGGTAAAAGTGTCCTCTGTATTCACTCAAGGTTTCTTCAGAGCAACATACGATCAGTGGATTGGGCCTGAAATCTTTGTGGCATGGATTCCACAAGATTTTGGAAACTTTCCTTTGACTTGGTTGCATGATGCAAATTCCTGCAGTAGCCCTTTCATGCTATGAAGCTCCCATTCTGCCACATCCCAAAGCTGTTCCATTGAGTTCAGATTTGGAAACTGGGAAGACCACTGAAGAACACTGACTGAATTCTTAGTAATGTTCATGAAGCCAGTTTGAGACCGCTTTTGCTTTGTTTTGTGGTGCATTCGCATGCTGGAAGTAGCTGTTAGAAGTTGGGTAAATTGTGCAGGGATGCACATGGTCAGCAAAAATACTCAGATAGCCTGCGGTGGCATTCAAGCGATGGTTGATTGGAATTAAGAAGTTAAAAATGTGCCAAGAAAACTAGACCATCTAGACACAGAGCAGGTTGGGTCCATGGATACATGCACCAAGTTCTTATCCTAGGCAAAATGACTGGCTTGGGAAACATTGAGATTCATTAGAATGCTTTAATGGTCACCATAATTTTTATAGCCTTTCTCTCTGCTCAAACCAGTCTGCCCATTCACTATTGACCTTCAACAAGGTGTGTCTGTCTGCAGAACTGTCACTCACTGATTGTTTTTATTTTATTGCACCATTCTGAGTAAACTCTAGAGACTGTTATGTTGATCCCAGGAGATCAGCAGTTATATAAATAATACTCAAGCCAGCCCTTTCTACTTGAACAATTATGCCATGCTCAAAATCACTGAGGTCACATTTTTAATCCTTATTCTGATTGTTGATGTGAGGTAGCTAATGACATGAATGAGTAGGTGTACGGGTGTCCTTAATGAAATGTGTGGTAACTGTATCTGTTGGCTAAGATCAATTAACTGATACATCTGTGCATGCATGTATTTAGCAGTTTCAGCAAATATCCTGTAAATAAATCATGAAGATTTAATAACTGTTCCCTTTCTCAGTCTTTCGCAAAACTCAGAACATTGCTAAAATATCCTTCCTCCCTATGGAATGAGGGGAAATAAGAGCTAATAACATACTTTTGCAAGTCAGAAATATGTTATTAAATCCTTTATATTATGGTCAAACTGTTGTGAGCCAATGGTGTGGTTTCTATACTGGCAACCCTTGTTTTATCTGCTCTATTAGAATATGATTGTAATGAGACTTGACTGTTGCGATTCTTGCCCTCAGGCCCACGAATGGAGCAAGAATGATGAGCGTCTCCTCAGTGCCGTGGAGCATGGAGAGACCGACAAGGTCAGCTCCCTCCTGTCAAAGAAAGGAACCAGTGCCACCAAACTGGACAGCGAGGGCAAATCTGCGTGAGTACCGGGATGGCGTGCTATTGATCCGTGCACTTTCAGACACTGTAGTCACGAATCTTAACTTCGGTTCAACAGCATTCCTAATGGATGTTTTTGTATTGATTTTTTTTTTCCCCTCACAGTACTGTTCATAGAGTAAGCACATTTAAACAATAATGCTTTTCAGAAATCCCAGTGTTTGCAGTTTGCAGTGAAAATGGAAATTGAAAGCCTGGGGTAAGATCAGCATTGCTCCTGAATTGGACATTACGGAGGCATTGCTTCTGTATTTAATGTGCATTTTTGTTTAGCTGTGAATTTTGTGCCTGCAGGCAGACATGCTCACATTTTGTAATCTGATTTAGAGTGCATTTTCCATTTAGCACCTTTTGCTAATTTCTAAAGCCCTTCTGGGTGCCCAGAATGTGCTGAGTGAAACAAGTACAAAACCATAAAAGCCAGTCTTCGGGAACCTCATACTGACATTAGCATTTTCCACATGGACAGGGAGACTAATTTTACGCTGTGGGACTTTTTAATTCTAAGTTGCTTTATATTGGAGCAGTGTTTAGTCAAAAAGCACAACAGTTTAGTTCAGTGTATTTCAGCGTGAGTGCTGTAACATTTTATTGTCTATTCTGATGCTCAGTGTCCAAATATGTTGAAAATAACGTTACAGCAGCTGCAGAAATGTATGTGTCCGTTTTAGATGTCCATTTTAGCATCCATTTTCCTATGGGGTTCTGGTGCAGCATTGTCTGCGATTCCAGCCCCAGACAAACAGATAAAGACCCCCTGGGTTGACCTCTTTACTACAGATGCAGTGCAATCAGACACTCCCGACCTGAATTGGTCCTCAATGAACTGTCTTCATTCAACTGACTTTGAGTGGAAACACGGTCATAAGCTTACAATAACCCTTTATCTCACCATATGAAGAGAGACCATTGTGTTGGGTCTCTGGCAGCTTCGTAAACTGGAGGGATGCATACAGGCCACAGCCTTGCGTGACATTCCTGAACAGTCATAATACCATGAACATGTCGAATAGATTAGATCAAGACCAAGATTTTAGCTGTTGAATTCAGATGCTCATTTAGTTGTGTGCCCGAGTTCACAGAAGTCAGTGAATATTTAGGAGTATGTTGAAAACTATTACTCACAGTTTCTGTTTATATTTATTCCTCATGCAACATTATGATTGTATCTGAGAGAAAATAAACAAGGAGAGTAGAGATCAGGCGCTGTTCAGGAATCTCTGATATGTAGCCTATTTCTGGATGAAGAAATGATGTTTGGCTCAGTAGCCTAAACATTTTTGGCTCAGCTGTTTTTTTTCTAAACCACTTCAGCGTAACAATGCTTGATATCTTCATTGATGTCTTCATTGTCCTGGATTGACCCGTCTATAGTGCTGACGTATGGGATCCCTTACGTAATGCACTCCAGAGAATCATTAGAATGTCATGAATAGTTCCAGCTTGGTGCTTAGAGATTTACTGCAGTTAAGACTGATCAACTTTGATTCAGAGTCGTCCTTGTTTTGCCATTGCAGTGCCTCTGAGTCTTTCAAGCCTCTGTGCTGAAAAGAGAGAGCTGAGAGATTGAGACTGAGATGGTAAAATTCATTAAAGTGCCAAGAGATCGCTGTTAAATTACCATAAATCTAAACTAAAGCTGCAGGACTTGTTAAGAAAGATAATTGACACGTTTTCCCATGAGCCAGGAATTCTAAAAGTTTCAGGAAGTTTTCAAAATATGCACTTTATACTTGACTGACAAATATATTGGCTTAATTATTAAAAGTGCCCTTATGCATGTTTCTAGCCTCCAGCACCGTCTGACACACCTACGTGTGTGTGTGTGTGTGTGTGTTTGTGTGTTTGTGTGTGTGTGTGTGTGTGTGTGTGTGTGTGTGTGTCATGCCTGCCCCATCTATCAACATGAAAAACGGATTGACCTAGTGCTTCACATTAGCCCTTGTATTCACACACCAGTGAACACAGTTCTGCAGTTCTGCCCTTAAGAGATCGCTCATGCATCTAATGCATGTTGGTGGCCTACCTTTTAAAAACAAGTGACACATTCATGCTGTGTTGTCATAATGACACAAATGCAGTCAGGTCCATAACTATTTGGACAGTGGCACAATTTTTTGCAATCTTGATTTTGTACATCACCTCAACGGATTTTAAATGAAGCAGTCAAGATGTGGTTGAAGTGAAGAGGGAAGAGGGAAGAACACATTGCAGTAACAGTTTAGAAATCATTCCTTATACTCCCTCCATTTTCACTGAAAAGTAATTGGACAGTTGACTGATGATGAAAGCAGTCTCATGACAAGGTGTGTCCTGTTTTCTTGTTATTTCACGATAAATACAGTAGATAAAAGCTCTGGAGTTGATTCTAAGTGTGGAAGTTGATACCAAGTTGAAATGGTGTTCATTAGGCTGCAAAAACAAAACAGACCTGTCAGAGCCCATTCTTTTTAAGTCTATTATTAAAAAGAAGGAATGCACACTGGAAAGCTCAGCAACACCAAAAACATGGAAGACCATAAAAGACAACTAGAGCTGCTGCAATTAATCGATGTAATCAGTGATGCACTGCATCTAATTAAACAGCACTAAATACACTCTCTGTAATGAACTGTGTAGTTGGTCGAGGTTCTATGAGCTTGCCTGATCACAAAAATAAAATTGATCATGTTTCTTTAAAATCTTGTCTTTTTGCCCACCAAAGTTTTGATGGCATGCATGATCACCTGAGGAGAAAACAAACTGCTGCTATTCTGGACAATGGACCGCTAGAAAGGGCAAGACCGCTACAACTGTTGTCTGTTTATGCTTATTAATTAGTCGGGAAGCTTTTTAAAATGTATTGTTCTTGTAGCTGCTGCTGGTGTGTGTTCGTGCACTTTGGGCTTGACTGGGTATAAAACCATTTCCAATTATTAGATCATTTTAAGCACATTTCTTCATCTAGGGTGTGCCTTACATGCACAAAATACCCCACTGCACCTCTGACTGTCACACTGGACTTCCCAGTTAAAGTTTTAATGTTTTAGTTACATTTTAATGTGTAAATGTTTGTTTACTATTTATTTGCATACTTCTTTGTACAGATGCACTGTTTTTGGTGTCACAATAAATGGATTTTATAATTGATAGCCACTAATGACTTTTTTTCTTTAAATTAATCTACCATAAAGATAATGAAAGTCATTGATCTTAGAATTCTTATCTTAATAATGGAAAAAACACATCTAGTCAGGTCAGGAACACTTTTTGTTGAAGTATCGCATTTCCATCACTTCATTTCACATCCACAAGTTGAGAGTAGAGGGATAACTACAAAAAAACAGCATTGTCCAAATACTTATTGACTTCACTGTAAATAAAATGTGCAAGTATGTGCACCATGAAACTGTGCTGAGCTGTGCCCATTCTACTATAACTCTGTCTGTGTCTCTCTCCCTCAGTTTGCATGTAGCTGCCACTCGAGGTCAGGCAGAGTGCCTGGCTGTCATTCTGGCCCATGGAGCTGACGTTTCTGTGGTGGATGCTTCAGGTTAGGCTCTAACTTTCTCGTTCTACTTTTCTTTTCTTGTTTCCGGTGTGTAGAAACAACCAAAAGAAGGCCAAGACCATTTTTTTAAACAGCTTTCTCATACATACTTCACTGTTTAAGTCATTTAAAGCATGCAGAATGTAGATCCATGGGGAAATTTACTTCTGTTTTTTCCTGTCTGCTCTAGGTTTTAGTGCTTTACACCTTGCTGCCAAAAACAACCATCAGGATTGTGCCAAAAAATTGATACAGGTAAAAGTAGGGTTGCAGATTACTCCTAAGAAAGCTCATATATCCCTGCTGTCCAGACAGGAGGCAGTTTGATTCACTGTGTCAATATGAAGGTACTTGTAATAACTTACCAGTGTTACTTGACAGAGTCAGACATGAAGTCCACAGGAACGAGACTCTCATGCCTTTTGTTTTATACTCAGAAATAATTGAGGTGATGTTACTGCATAAATGATGTTGTATTTAAACACTTGCATGCATCTGGAGAGGATATGGTGCAGGCTGCATAATAGATTGACTGTAAATGGAGTTACAACATGAATAAGCCTTATACACAGCTGAACCTCAGGCCTAATAAGTGTTCTCATAAGATGTGATCTGACGTGTACTATAGCTGTTGCTGCTGCTTTTGCTTTACGTTCATTAAACTTTAAAGTTTTGCTACACTGTACAAATCTTTTTGACAGAGCACATTATGTCGTGTGTTAGGGCAAGGCTTGTAGGGTATTTGTGTAAGGCCTGGAATTGATAAATAAAATTCTGTGCCATTTTAATTATTCACACCCATCAACACCAGTTCTATCAGCCCCTGTGTGAGCTGTATTGTGTGGCCAGTGTGTGGTTAACTCCATGCAAATCATGTGAATATGTGAGCAGCCCACGCTGCCTGTTAACACAGCTAGTGACTCCTATGGCTGCATGACTTTGCATCTTTTACACTGCCCAATGTTACTCACTCATGCCTGTTCTGACAAGTAATGCAGTTCTGCTGTAGTAAAACAAGGCTTTTTAGTCATTTTGGGGGTTTGTGGATACCAAGGCAATGCAAAAAGCAAAATATTTCAATTGTATTCCTACATATTTCGATTAAATAAACACAAAAAGAACATCTGTGTTTGGTCAGAAAGCTCCCGGCATGCAATAAAGAAATCACTGACCGGTTAGAGGCTTGGCTTGTTGTATCAGTTTGTGAAGACCCATATTCAATTTTGGGCAGCTCTCATATGCTGAGCAGCATCCAGTGCGAACATTTCAGGAAGTATCCTTGCAGACTGCAATAAAAATGTACTTCTGTATCTCCTTCTTCATGCGCACTTCCTCGGGTCAAGGCAAACCTATTCATCCACCATAAATCAAGCTTCAACTGAAATTGCAAAGATTGCTGTCGGCAAATCCTTCAAGAGGGACAACAGCCTTCAGCTCACAGCTTGTCAGAAAATTGAGGCATGTCCACGCATAAAAATATCTGAGCCCAACCATTTCCGACCTCTTGCATCCATCCTTCCATCCATTACTCGTATCAATTACAGGATGTCAGTGATTACAGTTAATCATGTATCCACACTGGATCCACTTGGTTGCTTGAGTCAGATCTGATTTATCATGTCTCTTGTGTTAATGATTGTCAAATTAAAGTCTTGTGCTTCTTCAGGCATGCCACCTGTTAAATATTTCATAGGAGGAAGTGCCATTAGTGTTTTCAAAAAAGTCTGCTTAAGGCAGCTTTTTTATTTATTTATTTTTTAATCTAAAGTTTCTAATTGGCATCCAGTGAGATCTTGGGGCAAAAGATGTTCCTCAGAAGCACCTTTGATTTGTGACATTTGTGATATGATGCTGTGTTTGGCCCTACAGAGCAAATGTGTGGTCGACGCTCTTGACAGTGCTGGGAGGACGGCTCTTCATCATGCAGGTAAGAGACTCTGAAGGCACGTGTGTCTAGACTACTGACTGCTTCTTGCTGTCTGGAGTTTTAACTTTTAGTCTGGATACATCTTTTGTTTGTGGGGTTTTTTTTGTTGTTTTTTTTGTTTTTTTTCCCCTTCCAGTTATGTAAGTACGATAGAAGATCCTTTGTGTTTGCTGTCGTTTGATTGTGTTTTTTTGGCCTGATACCTCTCAGCAGGGCTCCTTCTTTCTCAGCACTGAAAGAGCTGTTATTTAAGCATGACTGTACCAGGCTGCCAGTCGAAGACATGTGAGGTCATGGGCGTCACATTTGTTTTCCATTTTTAGAGGTCTTTTCTGTTGAGAAATTGCTCCCCAGCAGTTCCTCCCTGCATAGAGCTTATGCAGTACTGACAAAGTGACATTACGCCTGCTGATAATTCAGCTATTTAACAAGGGTTTGGGTTTGCTCCATTTGAAAAACTATGTAGCAGCGCTTTGAGAGCTTTTAGCCACCTGGAGGACAAACCTGCCGCTGACAGGATATCATTTTGTCAGGGGGAAACTGGGGGTTAAAGAGAACAGCCAAATCATAGTTTCATTGTATTTACAGGGAACAGACACACCACCTGTGTGCCAGTCAAAGATAATTGCTGGCTGCTTTTGAGACCGTAGGACATGGATGAGTAATTGATGTCGGGTGCAGCGATGATTGTGAGGGGTGGGGGGGGAGGGTATGTTCTGTACTAGGAGTCAGGTTGTGTGTCTTCATGGGAGAGTTTTAAAGGTGCCAAAGAATGCACTTAGAGTTATTTGATGTATAAATGGTAAGTGTATGACTTTGGTTAAGGCAAAAAAAAGATTGGACGCCTATTTACAACCCTGTTATTTTGCCTGATCTTTTTTATGGATAGTGCGGCGCACAATCTGTAAGTTCTGCTGTTATTGGCAGGTTCAGCTGCACTACGAGCTCGCAGAAGCTGCGTATCATAGCATAGTTTTAACCCTGGCTAGAAACAAAACAAAAATCCTGTAATTATTCTTAGCAAGTTTTACCAGATAGTGTTGCTGTCCTCTCATTGTGTGCTCTCAGCCCAATGTGCTTTTAACCAGCTGAAGAGGTTGTAGCTGGTTAGGTTTTTGCTTTGCCCACACTTGCTTCCCAAGTTTGGGCTTTCTCGAATTTTACCAATTTAAATAAATAAATAAAAGCCTTCAGATTTGTGTTTAGCTCCAGTTTGGTTCAGCTGAGGTAGTTATTTTGCTTTCAGGTGGTTCAAGGCTAGCATTAGCTTTTAGCCACAGCTTTCATTTCATCGTGTGCCGAATTTAAGCTTCCCTTCTATGGACACTGGCACAGGAAAAGCTGTGGTCACAAGGCCTGATTCATGTATTTTCATAACTAGTCTAGAGGTACTGGGCTGCTCTTTAGTGTCAACACCACCATATTCTCCAAAAGTCACCACCATGTTTTACAATTTGCCCGCTTTGATTTGGGCTTTCACTAGTGGGCTGGGCATATGTACATTCGGGGGTGGGGGGGGGGGGGTGTTTGGGGTTTACAGTATGCCACTTCCATGTACTAAACTCTCAATACATTCTAGGGAAAGTTAAACATTGTTTAAAGTTAGCACTGGATTATCAGAATGCTCTGTGCATATGTTTTATCTTTGTCTGATGTAGCAGAAAATTTGATTTAAGCAAGTTCCTGTTGTTTTATTTCCCCTGTCTTACAGCTGCCAGTGGAAGCATTGTGATTGTTCAGCTTCTGTGTGACCACAAATGTCCTGTCAATCTCAAAGACACGGTATGTATGACGTTCCAGACTGTTTTGTACATTTCATTATTTATTTATAATTTACAATTACCGAAGTTCATCAATAGAAATCCTACCCGTACTTCACACTTCATTGGACACAGTCCGAATGTGCCTGTGGTGTACCTCAAACATGTAATAACACACACAGCCACTTACCGACTATGTTCTCTTGGGATTAGGCTCTGTGTTTGGTTGTGGTGATGTGAGTCTCCCAGTGGCAGACTTGAGGTCTCCATGAGAAGGAGATTGCTATGTCCGTTTTTTTTCTTTCTTTCTTTCTTTCTTTTTCTGTTTCTCCCTCTGGTGGGCATCAGGCCACTTGTTAAGCTTTTTCCTGTCTGGTTTCTGCCAAGAACACCGATTCTCATTGTAATTATCCACACTTTCCTCTACTCTCTGTAGCACTGACCTTATTTATTTTGCTGCACATTGTGCCACAGATGAGTCAACATGTGCAGCCTTGCTCCTAATGAGAGCACTGTGAGTCAAATCACTTGAGCAGAGTCAAATGAAACAAAAGGTTTGTTATTTAACACAACTGACTCTTGAGTATCTCTTAACATGTCTGTCGTAATTGAGAACGAAATGGATTGGATTTGTTGCCTTAATACTTCGTTTAGCCTTGGATTAACATGATTGCGAAATGCCATTCTCGCCCCATTTTTATTTTTTCTCCTGATGCAATACCTGAGAAATGCTTATACTGTGTCAAACACAATCAACATGGTGCTTCGATTTACTGATGTATGATTTGGAGAAGGGGCGTGTAACTAATTCTCTGGGTGCATGTTGGTCAGAAACAAGGTTTGTTTGATTAGGCCGTAAACAACCCAATGCATCAAGTTGTTTTAAAGCAGTGAACTTGCAGTGTGGAAGATCTTATACCTCTGACTACCTTGGTCATTAAATCAAATTATGTTGCACTCTGTCTGGCCTGCCATGCACAATGGCAAACAAACTAAACTATCTTCATTCTGTTGTTTATGCTACAGTCATGGAGGGAGCTCTGCAGGCTGTGCTCTGAGCAGAATCAAAGCAAAACCGATGTTAAATGTAATTCAGCAGTCGCTATAGTGCACCATAGTCTCTGATCAATCTCCGAGACAAGCTCTGCACATTTGTTTCTGGTTCCTCCCTCCTACTGTCATGCTGTTTTGATCTCAGTACCTGCTCTCTGCTGGAAGCCCAGAACTTCAAAACGTATATTGCTGTGATGCCTTGCTGGGATCAGACGATTACAATTGAGCTTTGATGCCCACCGACAAGGAACTCTGGGAGTTCCTTGGGTGGATCCTTGTGCTCAAAAGCCAAGCCAGTGAAAATGACAGAGCTGTAGAGTAGTGATGCGTGTCCGCCCTCGCAGAGACTTTTTTTTTTTCCTTCTACGCTGATTTTCCAATTTGCATCTTCATCGTTGCACAAGCTGGCCAGAATTTCTGTTTAAGCAAGGTCCAAATTCAGAGCATGAAGCTTGCATTTGGAACAAATTTTTTCCTTTTTTGGAAAGAGGCATGCCAACCTGCCAATCATTATGATTGGTCTGTATGCGCTTTTGAATAAATGCCACAAAATGCTGCAATAAGGAAGGAAACTGTTGATAAAACCCCCAAAAATGTGGTGAATATGAAGAAACTGAGCCTCCATATTGACAAAAAAGCAAAAGTGCTTCAGAAAAGTAACTTTGCAAACACAAGTTCTCTCTAAACCTGTTTTAGAGCAAAGAGCAAATCATGGCCTTTTTGCAGCGCGTCACGTAAGCAAAACCAACATTTGGTGTTACGTTGCCAAAAACCTTGGTTTTGATGATCATTATTCCATTAGTTTCTCATATTCATGAGTGTCCAAGGGGAGCGGATTTAATTCAGTAGATTTTAACTCAACCCACCAGGGTTTAGTCGGCCCTGATGCTATGATGCACTACAGATTAAATTAGTTTTCATTGTTTGGTGCAAAGATCATTTCTGTCAGCGGTACAGCTCAATTTGGGTATCTCTAAATGAAGAAACTGAACATTAGCCAGTAATAGCAAAAGCTAATTCCACTATAATCTAGCCAGTAAGATTAGAACTGAGCTAAAATGTTCTGCTAGAGTGCCTGAAAAAGTCTGACCGTGTCGTACATGGTGCTAAACACACACAGCACTTTACTAATGTGTAATGGTCTGAAAATAGCCCATCAAATAACTGACTGACCCCTCCCTCTATGTTGGTTTAAACTGTAGCCATAACATTCTTTGGCTCTTAACGTCAAGCGCTAGCGTTACACATGGCTCAAATGTCAGTTTGTTAAATTGGTCACCCAGCTCTGGAGTTCTTTCCAGTACAAATGCCAGGTCAGACGTACTTTATATAGATCTGTACTTTTAAAGGGGAATTCCACCAGTGTTTGGTTTATTTATTTATTTATTTATTTTTGGGACAAAATTCAATTAATGTAAACACAATAGCAAAGTGGTGAGATTTGAACTGGTGGATTGTGGAGAAATTGTACCTCTTCCAGTAGTAAATATTGGAACTAGGGTCTGCAGTGTTAATAAAGCAAAATACCTTTTTCATTAACTTTCTAAAACCACAAGTGGGCTTGAGCTTGTCGCCTTGGTTTGTAATGATATGTTAATAACAATAACATATCAGTCAATTTGGGCAAAAAAACAACAACTCCTAACTAAATATCTAAATATAGATTTTGGCATGTTCATAACATTTTCATTTGATGTTTTTAGGTAACGTTTAGAAGCATTAAATACCTTTCACCTCCACTGTAAACAGTTCTAAATTGGGACTTCTTTTTCTTACAGTGGCATATTTTTCAGCAAACTGCTCTGATTGTGTTTATATCTTAATGATCTTATTACACATGCATTTAAAAAATGAAATTTTTGTTGTTACACTTTCTTTCACGCACACAACTTAGGTAACCTTGCAGGTACATGATGCAGCACCTTAATGCGAGAAGGTCGTGATGGTCAATAAGTGAAGGCTTACTCGAACTTGAATTCAGAAAACACTTTAAAGGACAATTTTATGGTTTTGCTCAGTAAAATCTCATACATGCATTCTAAAACTCACTAAAAACAAGCTTCCATGCACCTTGACATGGGGCAAAGCCGGTTTTTACTATGAATTAGGAGTAAGAGGGCTTCAGTGCCCCAACACCTAGGTGGTAAAATCCACACCATGTTGATAGAGTTGACATTCAGAAACACAACTGACCCGATTTGGCCCATACAACATACTGAGAATAAAAAGCTAGTAGACAAAACTCACTAAGGCTAAGTTCACATTACCGGGCTGAAGTGACTCGATGTGAGACAGATATTCGACTCTAAATCTGATTCCTGTTTCTCTGTATGAATAACTATCCCACTTCTTACAATACAGTACTTTCTACTGGTTAGGTTTTGTCAGCATAACGACATGTGTGTATTTAACCAATATTAAGGACAGAACAACATTTAAAAGCCTGTGTGCTGCACCAGAAACATGTGAAATGAAACACTGCTAATTCCTAAGCAATTATCTGTTGTGAATTCCGCACAACACAGACAAAGTGGCAAAACTGAGGCGACAAACAGAAATGTATCGGTGTGTGCGTGCTCGCCATTTCAGGTCACCTACATTTATGACTGTGAACTGTCAAGATGAGCGAGAATCAGAATTGATTAATGAGGCTAGTATGTGATTGGGGGTTTCTGAGCATATAAATTTAGCTAGCATGTCAAAATACATTTTTATCTGTGAGATTTCTGGGCTGAGCTTTTATCATGTCACTGAGTTCAGGCTAAAGCTTAGCTCAGGCTCTTTAAATGTACTTTTGATGAGGTGTCACTTTCCAGTACTGGGCTAATTGGCATAGCCCACGTTGACCTTTGGGGGGTGGAGGGGCAGCTTTTAATCCTCTCTTTGAGGGCTCTCCCTGGCGGAGGAGATCTGCTGTTTTAAACTGGTTTTAATTGTCTTCCCTAAGCTGCATCATTTCCACAGCAACTCCTTATTTCTCCCCTGAGTGTGTTGCAGTAGCACACGTTTTTTTTTTCAGTGTACATTTATCATCATCAAAGCTGCATCTTAGTGATTTAGATTGGCTGCATGCTTTTTTTTTTTTTGAATTTCTGTCCATGTTTGATCTCCTGAATGAGTGAATTTTTGCACTGCCTTCCCTTTAGGACGGATTCACCCCCTTGCTGTTGTCAGCGAGACATGCACACGCAGAGGTGTGTCGCAGCCTGCTGGAATGGGGAGCTGACGTCAACGTCTGTGATAAGAACGGCAGGTGGGCCCCCTAGAAATCCTTTCTATTGAAAGTTTGTGTTTTAGTATCAGCTGAGTTTGTTTCCGCTGTGTGATACAAAATCAAAGGGTCAGTCCTTCAGTGTGAGTGGGGTGAAGGCTTTTTGGGGTCATGGCTACATGAGTGACTGACTGATGTAAATCCTGCAGGACTGCTGTGATGCTGGCCAGCGAGAGCAGCTGTGCTGCTGCAGTAGAGGTGCTGGTGCAGAGAGGAGCAGACCTGTGCATGATCGATTCTCTGGGCCACGACGTCCTCCACTATGCCAAGTTGTCCGGCAGCAGCGAGGTCCGAGCCATAATCAACGCTGCCCTCCACCGGCAGCAGTCCGAGCCAGGTGATTACTGCTTAATCTCAAAGGCACTCCAACACAAATCTCCTTTTAAAAAACCCATCAGCTCTAAGAAAAACAATGGTGTTGTCTTTTCTCGTGCACATTTTCCATTTTCTAGACAACATCATCTGATATCCATTCGAATAACATTTTATTAAAAAAAAAAAAAAAAAAAGCCCAGCCATGTTCATGGCAACTTGTGCAGGTTGAGCTGAGTTTTCGGGGCTACAGACAGTATGAGTCACTTGGGCTGAAATTCTGTGTAGAGCTGAAAACGACATTTCACAGCCACAGGAATGTTCTTAACGCTTCAGGAGGAAAGTGCTTACAAGGTAAGGGCATGCTGGTTTAGGGCAGTAAAACAAAAACCTATTAAGCAAGCTGTAGTCGAAACATGACTCAGAAAGCTTTTTTCTTTTTTAATAGACTAAAGGTCTGGGGTAGCCAGTGAATTATGTACTCTTGTATAACATAAAGCTGAGAAAGCGTACCAACTACTGTTGGAAGTAGGCACTTGGATCATCTTTTGAACAGAATAATAAACACTTGAGCTGTTTGCTTTGTGAGCCTTTCCGTAGTAAAGTAAGACACAAGACGTCCTTGAGCTATTTGCTGTGTCTGTCTTTTCTTTTAAAAAGTTCTCACCCATGAAAGAGCTGTTGTGGGTGGACTTTCATGAGCAGAGTCTGAGCCATTGTGCCATTATTTTCCCTCATTTGGTCAAAGCGGTGTGCACACGCCTCCCTGTTCACTAAACTCTTATTGGTCCAGCATTGCCATCTTGTGGTGGTTAGGTACTGCTTCCTCAGATTCTTCACTTTCTCACCCAGAGTTAGTCACACTGGAGAACTGTGAATATAATGAAAGATGAAAAGATGAATACAACCATAATTACAATGGGAAGCAAGCAATGACATTGGATTTTTATTTCATTTCACACTCCCACTCCATTTTTTTTTTCTTTTTTTTTTTCCCCTCATAAAAGCAGATAAGAGTTCAAGCAGAACGCCGCAGGTAAGCTACTTGTTTTCATACATTTTTTTTTTATTACTTCTGCATTTTATTCTGTTACTTTTTCCTTTATGATTCATGCATCATTGCATTTGCAAACCATTGCTATTCCCTAAATTCTCAAAGTTTATATATAATATTGGGTCACAGTTTTCTGTTCCTTGCTGCTGTTGTAGTTACATAATTGAGCTCTTCCAGTGTTGTGCTATACAGTTATGATGGCAGAAGAGTAGAAATATTCTTGTAAAAATCCTCTAATGCAACATGCATGAGCACGTCTCTCACACTGTAGATGGGGAAACCTCTTCCCGGTTAGATTCTTAAATTTAGCTCCTTATTTATATAATTCTATTCTATTACTAACAGCTCTAAATCCACTGGTTTGCTCTCTCTTTTTTGTTGTCTCTTTTCACTCTCTTACTCACACAATCTCAGCATGATCATGTGGCTAAGTTAAATGAGGAGAGAAGCACAACCCCCAAAAAACGAAAAGCACCCCCACCTCCTATTAGCCCAGACCAGGTAAAAGCACATCATGTACTCAGTCTATCAAATTGCCTTCACTGCTCTTCCGTATGCATTTAAAGTACTTAAAAGCCCCAGTCAGGATGTGTGGTGTGTTAAAAAAAAAAAAATCAACAAAAAAACCACAAGTGAATTATTAAAGTCTTTGTCTGATTGAATTAAGTCAAGCTTTTCTTTTTTTTTCCCAGAGCTTCAGATATTTGCTTATGTCCTACACTTTGAAGACCGATAGAAAACCCTGCCTTGTTGAATAACTTATATAATGCTTAAATAACTGATCTGTTCACATCCTGATTGGGGTTTGACATTAATAGCACATGAAGCTATTGAGTCATTAGTTTATTTGACATTTTCATTTCTGACTTGTTAGTTAGAATAAATTATGGTCAATCATTGTCTTTGTAAAGTTCTGTTTAGTTTGGCTCTTTATGTCTTTTGGGACCTTTTTTCTCCCTCTTTCAGTTTCCTGGCATGGTCTCGCCACCTTATTTGACCCCAACCGAAACTCCAGTATCAAGTAAAAGTGATTCATCCAAAAGGTTCAATTACAAGGTAAAGTACACTGTGGTCACCCAAGCCATACTTATCAATTTTGAGCTAGACTGAACAGCACCCCCTAAGGGAATTGCTCCTTGGTGCGTCCATTCTTGTAACTTTATCGCTGTGCTGTGACTTTGCAGGAGGAGGAACTGAGGACCGTTGCACTAAAAGAGGAGATAGAGAAGCTGCAGGAAGAGAAGAGTATGCTGCTGGAGACCATTGAAGATCTAAAGCAGATTGTGGAGCAGACTGAGCCCAAGGCGAGTACAGCACAGCCCTTTAATATTCCCTCATGTGGCTGCCGCTTTGATCCTCAGCCACTTGCTCTCTCTGGAACCCATTTTAACAACTGCAACTTCTGGCCCTAGCCAGGTAAAGGACCTTGCTTAAGGGAACTCGACAGCAGACCTCTCTCATCGATGCCGCTAGACCCAGCTGTTTTGTTTTTGAGTTGGGCTCATTCAGATAGGCTCTGATCTCATTTGCATTTCAACGGCATCATATCTGTGACCCATATCCCTTGTTTTTTGTACTATGGTTGGTTGTCAGATCACTCTAAAGCTTTTAAATGTGTGTGATGTTCAGTAATGACATTTCTGCCACTGGTGATGGGGATTTTGCCATGATCAAGAAGTGTGATCAGAGGGGGCACACATTGTATTTGCTGTTGATGGTGAATTAATGAGATTTATTTTTTGCTCCAGATGTAATAAAGAGGTCTTCAAGTAAACACTGTTGGTTTCCTGTGTTGACAGCCAGAGCACTGTGGGAATGTTGACTCAACATTGGTTGCAAGCTTGCAAGCAAAGGTGGCTTCCCTTTCCCTGGAAAACCAGCAGCTTGCCCAGATAATCAAGGTAATTGCTTCATAGTAGAATGATCTTCTAAGCTGTATTGTCATAAACACTGGTAATTTGTCTTGCACTATAAAATTCATAGTTTGCACATTCTCCCGATGCTGCTTTAGTTAAAAGAAGAGGTTATTTCTGGGCCTGGAGTACCGCTGCCCTGCATGTTAGTGTTTTCTCTGCCTGAACACACCCAATTAACCTTGGGAAGGCCTTGATCATTGGTTCATTAGTTGTATCAGTTGTGCTGGGAATACGATCCAATATTCAAGTCATGCTCCAGGACCAGGCCCACTAAGAAGAACAGTAGTACAGAGAAAGAAAAAGGTTGAATACACAAGGTTATGCAACTTTTAATAAAGTGTCACATTTTAATCAATATATTCCCTTTCATTGTATCTTTTCTTCTGCTTACCAAACAGAAACGTCCAGCTCCTCAGGGCGGAGAAGGCTGTGAGGACTCCCGCCCAAACAGCTTGGACTCCAACGTCTCTTACCACTCCACCCGCGCAGACTTTGATTTCTCCAGTGACATCCACAGCCGCACAGGCGACGAGCAGGAGCCGTCTGGGGTCTCGGCTCTTGATGTGAGCAGTGCCTCTGTCAAGCACGAAGAGGAGGCTGATCCCACAAAGGAGGGTAGCGTGGACGAAATCCTGCTGCTTAAGGATGCACTGCAGAGTCTGCAAGCAAAACTACAGGAGTCAAAGCTGGAGAATCACTCCCTGCAGGCCAGGCTCAAGCCCAACTCTCACACAGAGGAAATTGGAAATGAAGGCACGTCAGAAAGTGTGGCTGAACTGAAGGCCAGGCTTACAGATACGCAGCAAAAATACCAGGAAGTGTTGGAAGAGGTACAAACACTCCGGGCGGAGAGGAGAACAGGAGGTGCAAGTCAAGGAGAGGATCATGTGGTGCAGAAGTTTCAGTATTTGAAGGGCTGTCTTGAACAGGAGGTCAAAGACCTGAAGGCGAAGTTGGCCAAGTCACAAGAGGAAAAGGTGCGCGACACTTCTTTGATTAAGGATCTGAAAGCTCGTCTTCAGACCGGGTGCATGGCGGAGGATGAGCGTCTGGAACTGAAGAACTCCTATGACGTTCTGGTGGAGAACATCAACCAGGAGAAATCACTGCTCATTGAGAAATACAAAGAAGCGCAAGAGGAGATAAAGATGCTTCAGGAAGCGCTCCGTGGCACAGTGCCTGTTGAGGCTGCTGCAAAGGACTTTGAAGAGATGAAGACTGAGTTGGGAGAGGTTGTCGAAGGACTGCAGAGGCGGCTATTGGAGCTCTCTAAATCATACAGTGACGCCAAAAGCGAGCTCAGCGCAGCCCGCAGTCAGCTCCAGGCTAAAGCCTCAGAGTCCAAGGAGAAACCAGACATGGCCTGCTTTACTAAAGAGGAGCATGAGCAAAAAATGCAAGAACTAGTTCACAAGATGAAAGATATACAGAACACCCTGAAGGACACGGAAATCAAGTATCAAGCAACACTAAAAGAGGTCTCTCAGCTCAAACAAGATGCAGAAGCCCAGGCCCAATCCTCTGTAGCTCTTGCAGACCACACTCAGGTTGTGGCATCTTTGGGGAGTGCGATCAAGAACTTGGAAGCTGAGGTAGAGTCCCTTAAGCAACAGCTCTCTCAAAAAGCCTTGCAGGTGGATGCTCTGCAGAACAGGTTGACGGTGGAGAAAGACGTGACCCCTGACGATTCGGTTTCCAGGCTGGATCATGAGCAGCTGAGGGAGTCTATGGAGGGTGAGGTCAACCACCTGACCGGCCTGCTTCAGGATGCCCTGAGGAAGCAGGATGAGATGGCCCTGGAGGTGACTGCTGCCTGGCAGGAGGTAAAGGATGGAAGAAATGAGAAACAGGCAGCACAGAAGCTGGCTTTGTCAAGAGAGCAGGAGAACAATGTACTAAACTCAAAGTACAAGGAAGCCCAGGATATCATCATGCAGCTGAAGAAACAGGTGGAAAACCACGTGAACTCTGAAAGAGAGAAAAACAAAAAGGTGAAGGAGCATCTTCTTGTTTTCTTGTGCTTAGGGATGCTGCAGGGGATTCTCCTGATATCAATACTTAAACAGTTAAAGTTGGGACCACACCTCCTGGGATTAGCATTACAAGAAATACTGTTTATTGTAGAGGGTTATAAATGCAGTGTAATTAATGCAATTAATAAAATGCATTTTAGCATGGCATCACCTAAACATTCTGCTCTTCTGAAGTTCAATAAATACTTGAGTGTTTAACATCTATTCATATTCAATCTGTTCAGTGCTGCTATTACTTTTTTTTGTTTTTGTTTTTATTACTTTTTATTTGCAACATACTGATTTCATTGATAAAGCCGTACATCCCTGCTTATCATGGTTTCAGGTCTGGCACCTCGTGTCTGCTCTGTTAATCCTTTTGTATTGCTCACTTATTTATTTATTTTTCCTATGTTTAAGATTGATGATCTATCAAAGGAGGTTGGCAAGTTGAAGGATGCCTTGAACAGCCTGTCCCAGCTCTCCTATACAACAAGCACCCCTAAAAGACAACAGAGCCAGCAGGTTGATTCTCTCCAGCAACAAATAAAGCAGTTGCAGTATCAACTAGCTGTAAGTTTTATTTATTTATTTTTTCTATATTGTTTAAGATAAAGAAATGAATTGTCACTGGAAATTATGTATTGCCACTGGTGCTGTTTTGACCTTGTAGTATTCTGCTTAAGTTTCTGACATTTTCTTCTATATAATAGGAATCAAAGAAGCAGCATCATGAAATTGTCTCTGTGTACAGGATGCACCTCCTCTATGCTGTCCAGGTTTGCACTTACTTCAGTTTCTATGCTACTTGTGAATGGTGACCCAAAATCAATACTTCAGTTTTTTTCTGGTTGTCTGTGGTCAAAGAAAAGCAATCTATCAATATTACATTGTTTATGGTGGGAATGTAACTGACTAAGTTGAACAGATCACATGATACATTTCATATGATGAGGGCTGGTATTGACAGTCATCAGTCAATAGAAGTACAAATCTATAAACTCCGCCTACTTGTATATTTGTCTGCACCTCCTATAATGTACACTATATGGACAAAATTGTTGGGACACCTGTTAATTCACTGTCTCTTCTAAAATCAAGGCTATTAAAGAGATTAGCCCGCTTTAGATGGAGTAACTGTCTCTATTGTCCTGTGAGGATTTGGTTGCATTCAGGGACAGGAGTGTTAGTGAGGTCAGGATGTTGGAGGATCGCCACCCCCAACTTATCCCAAAAATATTGGATGGACCACCATTATCCCAGAGAACATAGCTAAATTCTAGGGGGGGTGCTTTAAACCCTCTAACCCATGCCTGGCATTACGCATGATCCAATAGGTTCATGACTATGTTCTCCACAGAGACTACACAAACTGTGTGTGCGCATTTGCACATCTGTGTCCGCAAAAGGTGCAACTTGAAGGCCATTTATTTAGACCTTTTTTGTGACTGTAACTGGTTTCATTCTTTCTGTATGAATATACTATGATTTTCTGCTTTAGGGTCAAATGGATGAAGATGTGCAGAAGGCCTTGAAGCAGATTCTAATGATGTGCAAAATGCCAGCAGAGGCCAAGTGATGGCGCCGATACGGTCTTTTGATACACTGCCAAAATAAAAGTTATTCAAGGAAACTCGTACTTGCAGTTGTGATGCATTCAGAATCCGTCCATCCGTTTATTTAGGTGGTTTATTCAGTGGAAGAGCGTCTGGTCCATTGGTTCTTTAAACAAATGAAGACGGTGAGACGAAGTCAGGTGAAGTACTTCTGCGTATCTCCAAGCAACCTTCTCATCAGACAATCAAACAGAATTTCAGGTGAACCAGTCTGAAAAGTGATGATATGGTTTTATATATTGTGAAATATAGAAGTAAAGGTGCAAACATATTCGATTGTCAATCACTTTTTCATTTGGATAAAAGCCTTTCAGAATCGTTAAGCACTGTGCATGTGCTGGTCCTTTTTTTTCTTTTTTTATATATATAAATATTAATTCTCTACTTTTTCTTCTACTACTTAATACAACAGAGCAGTGAAATGTTTGGTCTGTTTTGGTTTTGTAAAAAGCTAGACCTGTTGCAGTGTCCGCATGCTGTGAAGGACATGTCATCATAGTAACATGTACTGTAACATGTTTTGTAACTTTTAGACTCCTCCTATTAAAAGGCTCCTTGTAGAGAAGGAAGTACTCATGTAACAAATGCACTTTGCTATGCGGATCTCTCTCTTTTCTGCAGTGCTGTTTTTTTTGTTTTTTTGTTTTTTTTTGTTTTTTTGGTTTGTTTTGGGGTTTTTTTAACGCTGGAGCTCCCTGCCATAGCAGGGACACACAAATACTGTGCCCATGTGCCTGTACTGATTTGTAAGACCCTTTAAAATATGCCCTCTGTTACTCCTACATAAACCAGACTGGATCGTTTTTGTATGTTCGTTTACAAGGTAGCTTTTGGCTGCAGTTCTTGAGTCTGAGGGCACGTAGTTTATCTCACAGCACATCAAACACGTTTTTAACCCAGTGTTTTGGGGAATGTGTAGATGAAGCCGCTTGCTGTACCAGGCCCACGGGACAGGAGTACAAAGTTACTTTACAAAGATGCACTTGTTTGTTTTGACTAAAATGTGCCATACAGAATCCTGTGTACAGCTTTATCAAGACTCCAGCTTTCTTTCTGAACACTAAATCTGCTTTCAAATATTCTGAACTACACAGAAGCTCATTGAAAGCATGTCAGTTGTTGTAGAGCATGGTGTAGATTAATTTTTTTTTTACTCAGTATTAGATTGGAGTCCATAACTTTATGGTATATGTTTGATATTTAGAAGTTCTCCCAAGCAGATATGAGTGAGTGTCCTGTTAATAATGAGACTAGGGTTCATTATTAGAACTACTCTCCATAACTGTACAGCACAATGCAAGGACTGCCAGTTAAACACTACCTTCTGGTTTATTCAGTACTTGCTTCTAGGACTGTGCTCAAGTAATGTTTGTGGGGTTTTTTTTTTCGTTTAATATTTTCATTCTCCATTTGCCCAAGGCCACAGAGTGCATCCCTGCCTTCATTTAATCACAAATGATTTCAGTGGCTAGAAAAAGCAATCAGGGCCTTGATATTTGCTGGTATTTGGGTCTATAATTGTCATGAATATATAAGTAAGCATGGAAGTTGTTAAATCTAAGGTCATAACATAAAGTGGTCTTTAATACAAGTGAAGAGATTATATTATATTATATTATACACTATATGAACAAAATACTGTGACACCTGCCCATTCAGTGTTTCTTTCCAAAAGCCAAAAGTATATATATATATATATATATATATATATATATATATATATATATATATATATATATATATATATATATATATATATATATATACTTTTTATGCATTCAGCATCAGGAGTGTTTTCTAGGTCAGGATGTTGAATGGTCACCATCCCACCTTATCCCCAACTCATCCCAAAAGTCTTGGATGAAGCACCATCCATTATTCCAGCTCCACAGCCCAGTAGCCCACACCTGGCATTAGGCATATTGCCAATAGCTCAATCTATTCTACTGGCAATAATTTTCTAGTGTGTGTGTGTGTGTGTGTGTGTGTGTGTGTGTGTGTGTGTGTGTGTGTGTGTGTGTGTGTGTGTGTGTGTGTGTGTGTGTCGGTTTTAGCAATGATTGCAACTTACAGTAGCTGAATGCATTCATTAGAAGGAATGTCCACAAACATTTGGGCATATAGTGTATATGCATATATAACTCGTCACAGTCATGCAAAAAAAATTGTATCTCCAACTTTACAGGTAACCTTTCTGACCTTTCCATGGACATCAATGTAAAAAGGATTAATTCAGTAGTCCTGTATTTCACATTTCCTGCTCTGTAAAATGATTGTAAGCTGTTTGTGCTTTTACCAGGCTTGGGTTTTTGTTATGTTTGTGGTTTGGGTTTTGTTTTTGTTTGATCATTTGTTTATTTGTTTAGGTCTTTGTACTTAGAGAAGTTTGAAGTTTCTCTGCTAATAATTTTTTCTAGTTATTATTATTTTCCTAATGTTTACAAAATAAAGCAGTGTAAACAAACTTACAGGAACACTGTCATGGATTATGCAGTTAATGCACAAGAAGCTGATTTACTGTAGTACCACACGATCATGCTTACCATACGAACTGCATGCTTACACTAAAACCTTTCACAACATGTGTATTTCCAGTAAGTCTGATTATGTGAAACAGAACATCTGTTGAGTTGTAGCCTTAGGGTCGCGATCAATGATTAATTGCATGGAGTAGAGGCCTCATCAGCTGAGGCTCGGGGGTGTTTCCTAACACCTGATAGATTTTGCCAGTAACAGAATGAATCAGATTTGCCATCTGTTACAGAGACCCACCTGAGTTCCATTTCCTTTGGTCATTTTTTATTTTTTAATTTTTTCCCCAGTCCAGCGTGGCCCAGGTCATGCCTTCAGGCTTGTTCTGACCCAACAACACTGACCTGTCATCTTCCGTATGCATGTGTAGAAATCCACAGATTGGCCTGCTTTGCAGTGGGCTCAGATGTGGTGCCAGCTGAATTCTCGATAAGGTCACTGCTTCTATACTTCTAGTGCCAGCTGCATGGTTTACAGGTTCTGGCCAGCTGCCTCACCCAAAGGCAGGAAATCAAATAGCCTCCACATCACTGCTTTACACTGCCAGTCATACTGAAATATTTCTAGTTTCCATGGCTGCCTATAAAAGCCAAAGCAGAAAAGAAAATACTTTATCCAGGTGGACGAAATTTGATCTTAAAAGGTTTTCAGTTCCTTCTCAGCAGGCAGTGCAGGTATTCAGAAAATGTCCCCAAAACCAAAAAAGCCCCATACAGTTTAGCAGTTTCTGTAGATGGACATAAGGAATCTACATGATTAGGATGTAATTCCTCTAGTTACGGCTAGGTGGTAGTATAGTAATGCAACTTGCCATCTGTAGGGCCGGTCATGCTCAGAAAGAGTCCATCTGACTATTTTGCTTCTATCAGGAGCAGAAGAAAGGCTGTTGTATGTATGTATGTGTGTGTATGTATGTATGTATGTGTATATATATAGATATATATATATATATATATATATATATATATATATATATATATATATATATATATATATATATATATATATATATATATATATATATAATGTATATGTGTGTGTTTAAGATAAGATAATCCTTCTCATAATCAGACCATTCTCAAGTGTCGCAGCAGAAAGGGATAGCAAGACACATAATTTACAGATAAATAATTTACACTATATACACAATATAAATAAGAATTTAAAGACCAATAACTATTATTTACATTATATATATATATATATATATATGATAATACAGGTTATATGTGAACGCCAGACATCTTTTACCACCTCTTCTCTCCAAAGTCTGCTGACTTGAAAACAGTCTGCTCTACCTCAGCTGATTACCAAACTGGAGCTGAGCTAAACACACATCAGAAGGATACAATCTGGACAGCAACACTATCTAGTAAGACTCAGGAATACCTGTTATTTGTTACAGTACAAACTTTGCTGTAATTTTCAGGTTCTGTGAGTTTCGCATTTGCTGTTAACCAGCCAATAAAAGCATTATTGGAAGTCTGTGGGGTTCTGTGTAAAGAAAATCTTTTTTGTTGTTGTTTTTTTTAGGCAAAATAGTAGTGTTGTAAATATACTGCATTAAATAACAATTTATGAATTACAAACATTCATAAAATTAATTATTTGGAACCTTGAATACATTCAGTAAATGCCCAATGTAAGGTGTTTCTAAATCAGGGAAACTTACATGTTCCAATGTTCAGTTAAAATCAACAATTTAATAAGCAAAACAAGTAAAGCATAATATAATATAATATAATATAGCCTCCAATAAAACCTCTATATCTAACTATAGTAATCAATATTTAGTATTAGGTGCCTCCAATCCACGCATTACATGTGAAATTCATGCCAGTGGTGTTACTATCTGAAGTGCAGACAGGGCAACCACAACAGGGCCTGTCGCACTGGGAGGCCCATTATGACCAAGCCCCATAGCATTTGTATTGAACCCCTTTATACCACTTTGCAGTTTTACACCTATGAAATTAGAACAGCTATGATGAGCTAAAATGATTTAACCATTAATGCACCAACCTTGTGGAAAAATAGCAAAAGCAAGTGAACAATGAAAAAGATACTATTTATGTCCTTCTTAATGAGTGTTTTATTTATTAATTTTATTCATTAAATAAACGTTTTTCTTATTTGGTCAAATTATTGTTTTTTATTTTAGGCTCCAACAACAATATGTCTAGTTACACTGCTGGCTCACGTACTGTGCTTTAGCCCAGGGATGATGAACCAAGGGTCGGAGTCTGATCTCCCTGCTCTAACACACCAACTAAAGCAGCCAATTTAAAGTCTAGTTGAATCAGGTGAGTTTTAGCAGGAAGAGCATAAAACTGTGCAGAAATCCGGCCCTCCAGGACTGGAATTCCCCAGCCCTGCTTTAGATGTCGAGTCGAAGCTCTTTGGTACATGTGCGTCCGGCAGTGTCAGTGTAGTGCCCCTTCCTGACCTGCCACCAGCGCTCTCCCAATCCTCTTCTCTAACAGCATCCACATCAGGTTCCTATGAAGCTAAACAGAACCAGATGGGCCAATTGTATTTCACAACAGATGGGATCATGTTATTAATGACATAGTACTTGGAGACCCCCCCCCTTTTCTTTTTCTGCTTTTTCTTAACAGGAGAGGCTTAAATAGCTCAATGTAATGAAATGACCGGGGAGCTTTCCTCGAGGCCGCTCGGCTCGCGAGGGTGTGCGGCTCTTTGGCTTTTATACATGGGCTGAGCTTTTGAACTTGCTAGTATCCTACGCTCTAATGGCTTCTTTTTACATTCAGTCACACCTGATTTGTCCAGAATCAAAGAACAGAAGCCGCATTCACAGTGACTCAAAAAAAAAACTAGCAAGAGAGTCAACTCGGGGAGGGGTGTGTGAGTGTGTGTTGGTCGGTGGGGGGGATGCCATGTTTGCAGCCAAGTGACAGGGAATTTATGGGAGCACTTAGACATCTTGGGAGTAAGTAAGAAAGAGAGAAAAAAAAAGACTCAAACACTTGTCTATGAGTGGCTTATTAAAAAGGTGAGAAGTGAGTGTACTGTCTGGAGGGGGGAATAATTGTGCTCTTAAAAGCAACTTCAAAAGGCCAGTTGTGTCGGTGGAAAACCGTTAGCAAGCCGTGAAGGGAACCCAGGGAGGAAGTGACTTGTGAGGGCTTTTTGCCTCTCTATCGGCATGTGCTGGATCAAACCGTCTGGGGCGGAGGAGCTGCAGACACCATATGTCTCACTGTCCTCCATGCATCCATCCGTGTGTATGAAGAAGTTTACATCCCTGCTATTGAACGCTGTGATATGTGCTACTGGGACACCAACAATTCAGAGCCTGGCTCGAGCTGGTGTGTTTCAGGGGTAGTGAATGCACTGTGCTCCTAAGCACAAAAGGTACTCTCACTTTTATCTGATCTGAAGGCCTCTGTCTCGTCTTATTATTTTTAATTGCTTCCTTTCTAAATGTCTTCCTCACGTTCTTAAGCTCATGCATATGTATGTGTCTGTATATATGCATGTAGAATATTCAGTTTTATTCATGCAAAAAAACAATCAATCAATCAGTACCTGGTTTGACTAATTAGTACTTAGTTCTGTTAAATCAGATGAGCTGCTGCTTGTGAAGTTAAATGAGTTTATGAAATGGTATGGGGGCACCAAGAAGACATTGGTGCATTACCATGCTGAAGTAGCCATTAGCAGGTGGGTAAATTGTGGTTAGGAAGGGATGCACATGGTCCATAATGATATTTGCATAAGGAGGCATAAGATGAGCCATTCAAATGATGATTGATAGATTGATTGATTGATTGGTATAAAAGACCAAATAAAAGTGTGCCAAAACACAAGGCATGTTGGGTCCATCAAGCTGTTTTCCGTAGCAGAAATTTAAATTTATAAGACCAGGCTATTATTGTAGTCTTCAGCTGTCCAGTGTTTAATGTGTATATGCTTACTGCAGCCTCAGCTTTCTGTTCTTGGCTGAAAAAAAGTAAAACCTAAACTGTCACTAACGAGATGTTTCTGTCCGCTCACTGGACGGACAGCTGTTGTGCTGAAAGTCCCAGGAGACTTTCTCAGCAGCATCTAGAAATACTCAAACCATCCTGTCTGGCACTAACAAGCAGGCCATACTCAAAATCACTGAAATCTATTTTTCCCCCATTCTAATGGTTAATGGGCACATTACCTCAACCTGACTTGATTTCACACACTGGTTTTACACTGCTGTCAAATGATTGGCTGATTAGGTGACTGTGTGAATGAAATGGTGGGCAATTTAACTGATAGCTCATTATGAATAAAAAAAGAATTCACTTCAGTTGTTGTGAGGCCTGGCTTCTGCTACCACACTGCAGACAGTACAGTTATACTGAGAGTAAGTGACCTTAAAACTCCATCACTGATTGACTGACATTTCTCAATTTTGTGGCAAAATGAAGTTTCAGTCTTTGTGAGTGAAAGTGCCATGAGGTCTGTTCTGCATCGCGCCTGGCACTCACCCAGACTGCCTTTGTAGTGCCGGGCTTTAGTTCCAGTGAGGATTAGTTGTTCTCTGCAAGTTTATTCTTGGTATTAGGGAGAAGATGAGATAGAGTTATTGTGGCTTTTGGATGTCCCCTGGAAGATACAGAAATTAGTTACACGGATTCTTGGAGTGGAGGTTGATGTGGGTCAGTCACTGAAACTCCATTGAATTAAAGAAACAATAACCTTAATATGGCTGGAGAAAAAAGAATAAGTGGTCCACTGCAGGAGGTCTGAAACAGGCCAGGCAAGGAAATCTAATATGTTTTACATCCAACTAATGCTTTCCTTCTAAAATGCAAAATCAACTGTTTGTTCTTTTGGTGTTTTTACATATGTTGGTCACCAAGCAATTCTCAGAAAATCAGTCCTAAAATCTCTTGGCCCTGTTTTGGTCTTCAGAGCTTCCAAAATATTGGAAGTGAGTGAGGACAAGGCTCAAAGCTAACCATCTAGAAGCTTGCTTAAAGCACGTTGTGCTGAGAGGACACAAAGAGAGGACAGCAACACAAACTGTGACTGACAGTGTTTTTGTTTCAGTGTTAATACAATGCTATAACATGCGGTTCCTGTGATCCAGTGAGCTACCATAAACCAGGTAATAAAAAAAGACCTCATCATTTTTCTAGAGCCCACCATGAATGAAATCAGCAGGGTTTATTCTAGGCAAAATAACAGGGTTGTAAATGGAGCATTTTTATTTACGATACATCAAAAAGCAACTTACTGTTAATGTTACTGTTAGTGATAATGTTGTGTATTGTATTGGTGTATTGTGTATTGGTGTCCACTTTTGTACTTAACTTCACACTTAAAAAAAACACTAGTCATCAGTCTTCAATGAAAGGATAATGTAAATGGCAGATATTAGGGCATGGTATTAAACGCATAGCAACACATTTAACCTGCTGACAAAGAAATAAAATGGGATCTTCAGGCTAATTGTTACGTTTAATCCCATGTCTTCCCATTCTCTTTCCTCTCCTACATGCTGTGATCCAGTAACCTCTTCCACCTCCTCTAACAGGATTACCCACATTTTCTAAACCACAACGCCTCAATGAGAAATGTTCAAATGCATCTCAGCCTTCGGTCTGATGCAGAGCTGAAAAAAGCCTTCGAATGGATTCATTATTCTGCATTTGACCAAACGCTGTGATTTCTCACACCAGTTGCACATCCAGAGTATAAGCTGTCCTGTCTAGATTTGATGTGCTTAGAGTGTAAATCCTTTCTCTGTGTTCCCTGAAATCTATTCAGTGAGTCGAAGAAACGCTCTGGAAGCGGCCATATTCTCTCGGCAGGTCCAGGGGGATTCCTTCCAGTACAAATTTTCTGTTAGCACTTCATTACATCTGAACCGAATTATTACCACAGCCTATTCCTTCAAAGCCGCAGACTGTTCTGTTTATTTTTTATTATCATATGATTTCCTCATCAGAGAGGCTCTTCCTTTATTGTCATTAATCGAAGCCCTTTGAGCTCTTGAAAGAACTTTGTTCAGCAGGAATCTGATAATAATAAGGGGAAGATTAATGATCCTTTTTGACGTTTGAGGGTTCAGGAACGTTCCTCGCTGACTGCGGATGTAAGTGAGATGTCTTAATTACCAACTAAAACAAACACATTAGAGGGCATTTTGGGGGAAAACATGACTGATTCAGGTCGGAAAGGTTTTCCATTTTTTCTCATCATATTGCTCATAGCGCATGTTACTCTCATCACCGGCCTCGCTGATGACACATTACTGGACTTCCATGAGCACTAACTATTACTGCTGGAATAGTGACTGGCTTCATTACCCAACCTGATGCATTGCGGCTGTTGCGCCAAATAGCAAAGCAAGTTATCAAAGTATTATATTTTGTGACAGGTTTTTTTTGGTAAAGTCAACAGAACTGCTAATGTGGAATCCATCATGCAGCTCGAAGCCCATATGCTTCTCATAATGTGGAAACAGGAAGCCCAGATGCATTTTTCTGCATATGCACCTGTAGTTTGTCATCTCTCTCTGCCACTTGGGTGAAATGCAGATGGGAGATGATTAAGCAGATCAGTAGTGAAACTGGACCTCTTCAGCTGTTTGAAATATTCATTCATTCATTCATTGCTGGTCGGGGTTGCAGTCAGTTCGGAACGTACCTGGAATCGCCGGTCGCGAGGCAGGAATACCCCCTAAGCAGCGTTCCAGTCCGTCACAGGATATCACACACCCATTCTCTCACACATTCACACCTAGGGGGCAATTTAGCACAACTTACCTACCATGTGATGAGAGGAAACCCGAGTACCAGGAGGATACCCACACAGATATGGGAGTGACGGGAGCGAGGGTTGAATCAACAACCCCAGGCCTCTGGTTGCACCACTGTTTGAAACATATGTAACATTCATTTATTACAAAAGTATTGGGACACCTACTCAGTCATTGTCTCTTTCAAAATCAAAGGTATTAAAAAAGTTCATCCTGCATTTGTCTGAAAAAGCTTTCTACAAGGCTTTTAAGCATTTCTGTAAGGATTTGATTGCACTCAGCCACAAGACTGTTAGTCAGGTCAGGATGTTGGATGATCACCACCCCATCTCATCCCCAACTTCTCAACTCATCCTAAAAATATTGATATACCATCCATCATTCCAGGGAACACAGTTCCACTGCTCCACACCTCAATGCCTTACCCCGCTCTAGCCCACGTCTGCTCAAAGGAATCCTATTCTATTGGCTGGACTTCTTTACAGGGACATGACAAATTGTATTGATTATATTGTATTGTGTGTGTGTGTGTGTGTATGCGTGTGTGTGCGTGTGTGTGTGTCAGCAATTAGTGCAGCTTAACGTAGCTGTATGTATTCACTAGAAGGGGTGTCCACAAACATTTGGACATCTAGTGTATCTTTTATGTAGTTATCATTTCCATCAACTGTTAGAAATGATGGCAGATGTTTATGATTATGATGTGCTGTCAGATGATCTCATTCAGAGAGCAAGGCTGGACTTATGTCTAGACCAGACCACTGCAGTCACAGCAACTGCACCAAGACCCCCAGCAGAACACATTCTTTTCTAGAATAATTAGCTTGCCAAACATCATACTACAGTTGGGAATTGTGCACACATGGCTAATACCATATGGGGTTTTTTTTTAGAGGAATTACGCCCTGTTTGGGGCAGGAACTGTTATTTTAGGATCTAAGTAGTGCACTACATATGGAGTAAGGAGCTCTTTGAGCTTCTGCTTTAGTTGTGTTGAAGCATAGGATAACATTAATCAAGCCTAGACATGGTCAGACTGAAGGGACAGGGGAAGAAACTGGTTAACTAGGGCTATCGTTCAAAACAGTCTTGAGCTACAGGCTTGAGTTTAGATGGGATGTTTCTGTCTTTATGATACACTTCTAGCTTGCTAATTGAATCTAATTGTAGGACTGTATCTGGTTTTAACCGGCTGGATGTTGACAAAACTGCAAAGCTCACAAAATGACTGGAATAATCCATGGTTTGTTTTATGTAAGCTCTAGTGTTTTGTTCTGTTTCTGGTCTCACAAGTCAAACTAGTCAGGTTAAAGCCAGGTTTGTTACAACAGTATCATAAACTATATGTCCAAATGTTTGTGGACACCACTTCTTCTATGCATTCAGCTACTTTAAACGGTACCCACTGCTGACACAGATGTGCACACACATTGCTGGTCTAGTCCCTGGAGAGAATTATTGTTAATAAAATAGGACTCGTTGAGCTGTGGGACAGTGGAACTGTGTTATCTGCAATGATGGTTCTCTACTTTTGTGATGAGCTGCGGTGATCTTTTAACATCCTGACCTCACCAATGCTCTTGTTGTTGCTAATTCTTTTTTTCTGTTAATTCTTATATCCTCATAACATTACATAATGGATTTGTTTCTGTATTTTTAACAACCATCTCAACATTTTATGTAAGAAATCATCTTTTTTTAATGTCCTTAATTATGGAAGAACAAATAAATGAGCAGGTGTCTCAATACTTTTGTCCATATAGTGTAAATATTCATATGAGGAGAGACTCATTATTGACATAATGACATACATATCTATTTTTCTTGTGCTTGGTTTCATTATGACCCTGTACAGGCATTGTATAGTATGTACATTATGTGTTTTACATTTAATTATGTGATTTCTGTTTTTTTACAGATTTGCTTTTAATTATAATTTTAATAATACTTTAAGTAACATGTTTTTTTAACATCTGAACTCAAGCCCTATCTCTAATAGTCCCAATATACACCCCTGCACTTATGAAAGTCAGGAATAGCACAAGAGAAAACCTGTTATCACATGCTTGCGAGACTTATAAACTGTCCAGTGTGAAAACGTGGCCAATGTAATGAAATTCACTAACTTTCTGCCTTTACTTTTGATTAAGATTAGTGTCTTTGAATGTGGTCTCCTAATTTTTTCATGGGTCATAAATCCAGCCTGTTTAGATTATCACACAATATTTAGCTTTGGCATTAAGCACTGAGAGATTAATGATGAATCCTCGATAGCATTTCTCAGTGCCTCAATACCTCCAAGAAATCCTGTATCTGTTAACCCAACTGAAAGCAATATCTCTCCATGGTTTCCCCTATAGGCACTCCTGGGCCTTATTTACGAGCAGCCACCGACTTCTGTAACAAAACTCAACATCCTTGCTGCACATAAGGTAAAGGTAAGAGGACCCGTGCTCTCTCGCGCTCTTTTTTTTTTTAACAGTTGAATAGAATGGATAACACATGCTCTTTAATGTTAAGCCTCTGGTCCACTGCGGAGTCCCCACTGTTTTATCAAGCTACTCAGCACAAATCAGAGCAGTCCCCTAAGTGCATGGGGGTGAAGCAGCGGGCCGAGCACGCCTGCACATTGGAAGCACATTTGGACCGTTGCTATCAGTGAACTTTGTGGCCATCAGAATGAACGTGTTAAAGAGGTGGATATCCGGTCTGTCTTCTGGGCTTCCCCTTTGAGCTCCAAGTCTAAAAACCTTCCCCTTCAACATTTAATACCCATTTATCTAAAGTATTTAAAGTTCTGATGTTGACGTTTCTTGGCATGAAATCAGGATATAAGGATATATGTAGAATTAGAGCATTCTCAGTTTTACAGTGGTTATACCAAAGCTGGTCATATGAAATATAATAAGTTCCATAGAAATCACATTTGACTCTCGTAAGGAATTCACCCTGGATGCGATATCTGCCTCTGGAGGCGAGATGGCGTCTCTAGGCATGATGACAAATCTGCAGACCTTGGATGTTTTTGTAAGAAGATAAGTCAAATTAAGCAAAGTCAAACCTAGTTAGCAAATGATTAATCCATTGGAATATTCTGCTAATTCTGCTCCGACTGATTTCCTGGAACATCTTGACATCATTTACACAGCTGTGGTCTCAAACAGGCCATCCTTAACTCACTGGTGCAAGAGTTTTTTCTCTGCTGAGAAGCTGTTGGGTTTTCTAATGACTTCACTGACAGGTGAAGTAAAAACCGTTGATTATCTTTATCTAAGGTGGTGTCTGTCAAAGGGTTGGGATATGTTAGGCAGCAAGTGAACAGTCAGATCTTGATGGTGATGTGGCATGTAAAAAGCATAAGGTGTAAGGTTCTGAGCCACTTCAGACCTACTCAGTATATATATATAAGGCAGGTGGCACTAATGTTATGGCTGATCGGTGTATTAATGCACATACAAAAATAAAGGTGCTACAAGAGTGCTTTGAGTGATGCCATAAAACAACCATTTTCATTAAAAGTAAAAAAGTCAAGGTAATGGTTCTTTACCAGGTGAAATTGTTGTTTACACTCACAGCTCCTTTACAAAAATGGTTCTTAATGGAAGCAAAATAAGTTCTTCAATGGCATCATTCAAATAACCCATTGTAGCACATTGTAGCTTTATTTTTACTACATTTACATCTGATTTATAATTTTTTGCAGTTTCTTTTGCAATAAATATGGAAATGCCATTTGTAGGCATCCTACCTCAGCTGGACAGAACACACCCCGTATCTCCCACAGAAAAACGATACTTCTGACTCTTGTAACCCTTACTGCATAATTCACACCCTCCCACCACCGAGCATCAGATTCTCAGTCTCCTCGCAATTTCATGGTCATCACAAGGCCAACAACCATAGATTTAAATTTTGTTTTCATTTGCTCAGAGTGGGGGTGGTCTCAAGACAGCTCGTTAAGTCATTAACGATACTATTGTAGACTAAGTGTAGTCAAGTGCAGGATCTTCAAACATGACGTAGCAATTACGTTTGTGTGAATGAATATATTACCAAGCTACTAGTGGAAGCAGACCCTTAAAAAGTGTTAACTGTTAAGTTAAAAGTAACAGGTAAAGATTGATTCATTGGAATTAGATTCAGGATGTAGTAAAGATATTATCACTGACTGTGCAAGCAAAGTGAGCCGCTGTTAAAGGGGTGGGGCTGAAGGTATGAAGCTGATGAACGTCTAGGCAAGGTTTCTATCTTCTATATTCCTCTACAACCTTCAAAGGTTGTATATCAATACCTCGAATAGTTTATTGATTGTGGTTTATTATTAAAAAAGAAAAAAGAAAAATGTAGGTTCTCTGATCGTGTGTGTGTGCACTGGAGAAATTCAACCTGGTGGCTTTAAATAATTCATACTGACGCTAGATATCTTGCAACCCTGTGACATGTGTGTCAATTGGTGCCATAATCTGCCTTAGTTTGTGTCTGGTCACTTCTTCACGTAGTCTCATGGATCTGTTGGACTTCAGCGCTACCTCCTGCTCCTGCCAGGAGTTTGGACATCATATTGATCTAGTTGCTTTGTGATGTCTGCTAGTCAGTAATACCAGCACTTTCGCACTGCAAGACATTAACCTGAATGCCCATGCAGAACTGAAAGTAATCCCATCTTCCGTGGCTTTGTAGTCACCTCTGTACTTGTTGGTTTTATGCTCACAGTGGGTAGGAGCCTGTTCTCCAGTACAGCCCAACTTCTGTTTTACTGTTTTGTTGTTTATTTATTACATAATTTCAATGCGCATGTAATGTCCAGTAGGTCTAAATGACTACAGGCTTCATTTTTGAGAACTGATGCGTTTTATTATGTAACAGTGCCTTGCCAGTGCCTTGTGCCTTGCCTTGTCATGTGTAATTTCCAGTTGGTACAAATAACTATGGGCATGATTTAGAAAAAAAGAACATATGCGTGTCATTACACAGTAATGTTTCGAATGTCCTGCGGCACTGACATGATTACAGCGAGGGCAGCAACTTAGTGGAGAAAAATGCTTAAGGGAATGTTATTTTACCACCATCTCCCAGTGGCCAAGAACACAACTCTAGAAACTGCTTTAAACGAATGCACACTGAAGGGTGAATGACTACGCAGGCTCCTCGCGTGTTCATGTGTGGTCAGCCACCAGTGGATCTGTTGGATTTATATGCAGGATAGGTAGAGGTCAGAAGACTCATAAAAGTTGGAGCACTTTCAGAAGTTGCCTGGACGTATGTGTGGAGGAGAGTTGGACACTGTCAGGTTCTCCTTGGTCTGGAGAACCTGTCATTCTGCCGCCTCGGCCTGTCCACTACTCCACCAAGCAGGTAATGCTGTCATGAATAAATCATGGGCAGTGCTTTATTTCACCCCGGCACTTCCATGGCTGTTTATGACGAGGCGAAAGGGCCTCCCTGACAGTACCAGGCAGAGAGGAACGGCACATGGGAGTGAATAAGGACTGAGGGAGGGTCCCCAGAGTAATGTTCAGTGCGCTCAAGGAGTGCAAACCTGTCAGAATGAGTAACAGCCCTGTCGATCTGAGACAAGCCAGCACCACCCCACTATCACCCACCAGAAAGCTTTTTTTTCTCTCTCCCTACCAGAAACTTCTTTATGGAAAAGCAGTAGTTTTTAGCCACAGCCCATAGACCCAGTACAATTGGATTAGAGTACGGGAAGAAGTGAAAAGCGCGGGCCTTTTGGCTCCAGGACATCTATTCAAGGCTTTGCACAAGATCCACGGAGGGTATTTAAGCGTTTTATGATGCATGGAAATGTTAGGCTTTTCCTCAGGCAGGCAAGGTCGCTAACTCTTCCAAAAGCATGGCATGTGAAGCCTTAGACGTTTAGATGGCTATTCTTGGCTACTGTGCACCATCAGGAACCTTTTTAGCACGTATCTGCGTTTGTAGGTCTCAGGATAGCCTGAACATTGGGACAATCCATCTTCCATATGGCCTCTGAAATATTTTCGCAACTGCAAATCAGAGGAGCTATTAGTGGAATGAATGGAATCGATGGTACATTAGATTCAGACAGTTCCTCCATCTGTAACTTAATGCTTTTCTTGAAAGACTGCATGATTATGAGTAGGAAATGAGATACCTTCCAACAACCTTCTTTTCTACTTCTTCATTTATTTACAATTAATATCAGCTTTTGCACCAAACAATTTAGAAATTCCCCATGCATGGTATGAGAGGAATTCGTGAAATAGCCTGGATTGGACTGTTTGATCAAGCCTGGAGTCATGACTGAAACTGATTTCCTTCATTCTTGGGTGCCACATGTCTTCAGTATCCTCTCTTGTACCAAACAAATACTAACAATGCCATTAACAAGACATGTGTTCTTTAGATCTGTGCTAATAGGAAAACAGCTTTCTAGTCTCTTTCTTGTCAAGAAAAAGCTATATTTTCTAGTCAGAAGTACAGAACAGCTTCCATGGGCTTGACCTTTGTGTCATTAAAAGCACTTCTCGATAAAGTAACTACAGAAGAACTGTTGACAAAGTTGTGTCATTTGTGGAGAACTGAAAAGATATCACTGATTTGAGCATGTAGATACAAACTAAGTTCTACTGGACCACAATGGCAGTACTGTCTTATCAAGAAGGACATAAATCACTAAACCGAACTCCCTTCAGCACTGGAAGTCTCTGAAACCATCTTAGAAACTTCCCATGATGAAGGGAGGAAGTCTCTGAGATGACACAGAACTAGCTGCTGTCCTCCTGACAGACGTCTGTGTATTCTTCTCGAAATCTTGTAAAGCAGGTGCCAGAAAGTGTTATTTGGAGCAATGCCATAGAAGGACTGCTTTTAGTTCCCTAAAAATCTTGCGGTGGATAGTTGGTAAAGGATTTGTGTGAGAATGTTAAGTTCTATGTGATGTAATGATTATATAAAGTTTTTTTTTCTCCCTAGAACTATCCAACCAAGTCAAAAACCACTGAAGATTTAATGTTTTTAAGAAAACGTTATAATGCCAGTGTGGTAGCTTGCCCAGCGATGCCGCAAGCGGGTCAGCTCGAAAAGAGGTGGTGGATGGTTTCGCATCAATCTAAGGAGACTTGTGGTAAGTCCTTCCCTACCCGCACAGTTTTGGGAGCATTGCTAGTGCTAGGGGTATCTACAAAGGGGTGGGTTAGGTGTCAGTACCACATTGGGAGAAAAAGGGGAAAATTTGACAAACAATTAAAAGAAAAAAGAGAGAGAAAGAGAAAAAAAGTCTTACAATGCAGTGTGAGAGGTACAAAGACAGTGATTTGTAACTGGCTTTGAGGAGACGTTAGACTGGTATTAGAGGTTTAAGGTGTCCCAGTGCTTGTAGTCAGCTTTACAAAGCCATTCTACCAAAGTCTTCCATGGTCAGCTGGAACCGGTACCACAAACTTGGTCATGAAGGCCCAGTTCAAACTGGTTTGTGTGGAGTTTGCTTGCAGTTTTTCAGTTGACTCCAGAATGCAGTGCTTTTAATTGTAAAACCAGAGAAATAACACAGAGATAATGGACTGAGGCCTCCAGAGACCTTCACTGCTGCTCTGTTCTTCGTCCAGCTTGCTGGGGACTGTGACAACTATGAGTTGGACTGAAGACAATATACAGACAATATACAAGACAATCACAGACTTTTACAACTGCCCCACTTTTACAACTTGATTGTATTCTCTCATAAGTTAAATATCCTTTTGATTCTGGAGATAAGTTAGCAATTGGGATCAATAAGGAAAGCTTGGGTGATAAAGCATGACTAAGCTAGTAAAGTTTTTGAAGTCAATGCTTAGTCACAGACAAAAGGCGACCAACAGTGCTAATTTAATTAATGCTCGATCAAAGGGGACAGACATGATTCAGTATTTTGTCTGTTTTATCATTGTCAGTCATCAGTACAGATAAGGCATGACCTTTTTGTCTTTCCCAGGGTCTGGTTACCAAGAAAGAAAGAGCTGTGCCCTGTGTCAAACCATTGCATAATCTTCAGTCCTGAACATCTGAATATATTTCAAAGAACTGCAAAGGTAAATGTGTCATGTTAATATTTATATTTGTACTATTTGGTAGCCGTTCTTATCCAAAAATCGACTCGCGCTAATATTATGTTACACAAGTAGGTGAATGTAGAGTTGTGAGTCTTGCCCAAGACCTCTTATTGGTGTAGCATTACATGCTCACCCAACCAGAAAATGGAACCCTGAATGCTGTGGGGAAGCCGGTGGTTTTACCCACTACGTTGCAACAACCACATTAATCACCTGTGTTATACTTTCTTTACATTACCTTAGTAAGGCTTGGCTACCAAATGGCAGGAATTAGCTGCCCATTTATTATTACTTGATTAAGTAGCCTATTAACAATGTGAGTATGTGTATCATATTATAATTTTACACATTGGATCTGAGTATATTGAATACCTGCTGAGAACTGCATTATTTAAAGAATCATATTGAGTTTTTTTCTTTGTTTCCTTTACATTTTTATCAACCGGCAGACTCTCTTTTCTGAAGTGAAGACTTTTATTTGAACTATTTGTTGTTGTATTGTCATAAAAGGCCTCTGTGCTCTCATTTTAATGATTCCCTTATTGATATTATCTATAGGTTTTGTGATGATTTTTCTTTGAGCTGGCAGAGAAAAAAATGTTGGTCTTTTTAGTGGAAACATTTTTTAAACTATTTTCTTGGGTGAGACTAAGTTTGGCCCATCTGATTTCGAATCAAATCAGAGTTAGCAATCTGTTTACGTCACCTACCTCAGTTCCACTAGCCTCCATCTAACCTGCTTCCACCAGCACAAGGCATGTCCCTATAACACAGCAGTCTGACAGTTATACCAGCCACACGCTTGCTCATTTAACCTCTGTGCGATAGTGTAAGCTCTGTGCTCAACATACGGTACAGAAATGTTATTTGCGAATGTAACCATCTCGTCACAGAAACCTTAGTGTAACATTTCTGTCTTTAAATGCAGAACGTAGTGATGTATGGCACTGTAAACAAACATAGCTGCACCAACGAGACTGCAGTTATTTTTTAGTCTTCTACTGGAACTTTCCGTCCACCTTAAGTGGTGAAGAGCTTACAGGAGGAAGCTTTATCTTGTGAGATATACACACGGTCATCTCTTTGTGTTGTTTGTTTATTTACATTGGAATAAAATATATTTATATTGGATTAAAATACATTTTTAAATATTTAGTTTAAATGTTATAGGGTGAGGGTTAGCTATTGGGTTAAGGTTAGGGTTAGCCATTGGCCTGATGAGGCTTAAAAGGGCATTACAAGTATTACAGTGGACACCAATTAACTATTTTAACCTATCAAAGGTACATATTGTCTTTAAACTGGTTTGCCAGATGATAAAAGGCTTGGAAACATCTATAAGGGCCTCCTTTACATTTAATTACTGGTGGAATACTTAACAAAAACTTATGTCTATTAAAATATTTTGTTCATATGCATAATAATGTTACAGAGTATTTTTACAAGCAAAACAAAACCTCACACATTTTGCCCAGATAAGACTTTTACACAATACTGTATGTGTCCTTCACAGCCACATTAGTGTACATGGGCTCATTTGCTCTGTCCCAGCTGTTCTGGCCTTGCTTCTGTTTGTGCATACCACTGAAATGTGACATGTGGCATGCGTATGACCATCAAAGACTATTTCTGACCATATGGAGTATTCGTTCTGTATTTACTCATCATATTTTAGAAAAAGACAGAGGTTTGATATATGATGGTATGAGGGACACGGCACAGATACATATAAAACTGACTCTCAAAAAGTCAACCTCTGGCAAGGCCGTATTTACTTTTTTTTTTTTTTTTGGAACTCAGCTGGGGGGTTCGATGGCATGAATGTGGCTTGGTAAACACTGAAAGGGAACCTTTCCTTCACTTCTCTTGAATAAGACTACATAGGTCGGCCGACCAGAGGCAATGGCAGTCATTCAAAGGGATTGGAAAATAACACTACAACAGCATTGTGTATTGTGTTTCACTTTGGTAATGCAGGTAAATAGGATGTGCGTTCCCTACTGTTGAGTTCAGAAAAGGATCTTCAGAGACAATGTGCTTCTGATATCACTTCAAACGAATGGGAAGATGAATGAGTGAATGAGCTCAGATGGTCAGGAGACTTCACTATGACTTAATGCGGTTTTATTTGGGTCATTGATGGAAAGTACATTATTTGATGAGGCTATTGACACATACAATGTATTCTTGTTAAAATTTAACTCTCTACCACATCAAACAGTTATGTCTGTAGTATTTCATAAAGAATGTGCAATGTTTTGTTTACTGGATTTGCATAGACTAAATAAAAAGAGGTGTTCTTTGGACGGATGCTGTAAGATGCCCTAGAGCCTTTTCATTTAAGCACAAGAGTTAGGTTTTTAAGACAAAGAACAGTAAACAAATCACTTGGAAATCTATAGTATAGAGTGTGTGATGACCTCTGTAGTGAAAAAAAACATTGGTTTCCTAAAAAACCTTTCAATTCTTTAAAGCTTTTTTTTATCAGAGAGGTTCTTTGAAGAAGCCCTTTATCGGAGAGGTGTGAAGGTGAAGACTTTTTCCTCTGCACTGTAAACCCAGATAAGTTCACCTAACCTAAAAACTTTGAGACAATTTGTTGACTTAAATAAAGTTATGCTTTGTTGAATAAATGAAAAATGTAATAATTTGGGTTAATTTAACCCAATCTCCCAAAATGCATTTTTAATGTTTCATTAATGTAATTTAATTCACTATCATTATTAGTATTATTTAAATAGTGAACACCGCAGAACTCAGCCAGCATAAAGTTACACTAAACAGGACAGAAAATGTTAACTTGCTATAATAGCATTTAACATTGAGGCCAGGTAGCCATACATAGCGAAGAGAAGGTAGCCTGGGGGAACTGACAACACATTGACAAGGGTGGGGGGGCATCCAGTATGCAAATATATGGCGCTAGGAGCCAATAGGTACTCTAATAGTTTGTTTTCACACACAAATCCACTGTATATTATTATGACTTAGTTACTGTACGGCAGAAATAAGTAAATCCAACAGCAGTGCAGTTTATCTTTGGTTTGTGCCATTTTTAAGCCTGCATGGGCCAATTACTACCAATGGCAACATATTAAACATAATTACTATAAGTAGATTCAATTCAAAGATCTGGAAAATGACCACAAATATTCTCCTAACTCAAAATAGTTGAGACATAATTTGTGGGATTTCACGTAAAACAGACTTCATTTATTTAGGTGAAAACAACTTGTAGGATTACAGTGTACCCTTATGCCCAAGCCAAGAACCACTTATGTACCACCATGAAGATATCAAAGATATCAAACTTTTTTTACAAGAAGACAAAAAAACTTGCTGTCATCAAAAATGTTCAATCTTCTCCTCTATTCAATGGATCTGTCTCTCATTCAAAACCCTGGTGGACAAGAAGAGACAGACAGACAAGGGCTTGGTTGTGAATTGAGGATCCATTGTCTGGCGCTGAGATGTTTTTACCACATCAGAGCCTAGCAGTGCTTTTGTTAGCATTGTACGCTCTGATCTCCAGACAGACCTTTCAACTTCCCTGTCTCGCCTCTATCAGCAGGGAAAGGGCGGAGGGCATTATGGGAGGTGAGCTGAACAGGTTAACCTAAAGAAAAAAACTTGTTCTTTCCTCAAACCCAGCCTCTGCTTCCAGTAAAACAAGTCTATGAGATGTGTGGCAAATGATGTGCAAGAAAGGAATATAGTTATGACATGGAATATCTGTCTGAGAATTCGGATTACAAAGACCTTTTTTGACCCCGCGGCCACGGTTTTGTTGAACATTTTGATGTTAGTCAATGGGAACCTGACACCTCACCTGGTGCTGGGTGGTATGTGCAGAGGCAGAAGTTAGCCACAGCAATGGAGGTGACGGCATACACTCGACCTGGGGCTATCACAGCTTACAATTACACCCAGAGTCAAATGCTTCACCTTCAGCACGCCTCTGATGTTAACAGTATAAGGATCCTATTAGCAGATTTCTTCAGAGAAAACTGCTCAGTGCCAAGCACAGGTCAATATCTGAATTTACAAACACAATTATGATTTTCAATCGGATTATAGCTAAGCATCATGAGGCACATATGGTGAGTTATGGACCAAAAATGCTAAAATTGTGTTAAACTGTCATGTTTTCATAACAAGCACCTTGCCCAGGCATGTTGACCTTTATATTCCAACAAAATATCAATATTCTGTACAAAGCGGAAAAGAAACTATTGTAATTGTACACATTATATTTGTATTTATTTTTTACAAATGTTTGAATTAATTCTTGAATTCTTCTAAATATTTTTGTTATTTTACAATGATAACTTTGTAATGTTGCTTTGAGACCCTATCAGTCACAATTTCTGAAACATTAGATATAAGATTTTCTGCATATTCATTTTATTGATGCTATGATGTTTTCCCAGTCTTTTCCCAGTCAGAATTTTTTAGCTCTGTTGATTATTCTTCACACTGAATTTTTTTTAAATTGATATTGTTACTGTCCTGCAAAAACCTTATATCTCCGGATTTGTCATGTTTTGGCATGACACTGACGACATACTAACGGTAATGCTTTATTTTTTTTGTTAAATAAAGCCTGAATTAGACATTTCTAAAGAATTTATTTACAAAGCATTAAGCATTATTCGTTATGATCTTTACTAGCACATCCAAACAAACTGCCCTTCTTAATGAAATCATTCATTAAGAGTTAAAATAACTTAAACACTATAGGAGCTTTTTATTTGTTTTACCAAACAAACAAAAAAATGCAAAATAGTTGAGAGACACAGTCAGGTAACAGTCAATAGTTAATTTGTGTATGATCAAGGTTTTGGCATATTTTGAGTTAAGGCAAGTTGAGCAACTAATATATAATGTACTATAAGGGTGTGCCTTATGTGTGGGAAATGCAACCTTAATAAGTAAAACTCACACCTTTCTTATTGGTTCCTGGCACCATCTATTTGGTAGCCATACTGGGTGTGTCTTTCCTTCCTTGCTCACCACCAGTATGTAGTCATTCCCCACTGGCTACCTTCACTTTTACCTACATTTGCTCTCTGGCCTCAGAGTTGTAGGTTAAAAGAGCATGTTACTATCTAGATCCCACATAAATCAAAGTGCATATTCTGTTGAAGTTGTAGAATATGCTACTATGTGTACATTTATGAAATAATTCATGTTCTGTAATATGTATAACAGGATAATTTATTGTGCATTTACAACTAATTACAACAAATAGTGCAATTATTAGTGAAAACAAACCTCCAAATATGTAGTAATAAGGGCCTTAATGAATAAAGCTTAATGCATAGTGAATAAATCCTTTAGAAAAGCATAATGCAGGCTTTACTGGCTTTAAGTCCTTAATAAATTATTATTAACCCTAATTTATGTTCAATAAAATAATTTGTTACCAGTTTTAGATTGATTCTAAACTTTTGAACGCTGATTAAATCAAACATGTAAAGTGCATTCTTTCAGGCTGCTGCAGCAGTGTTGTTCATTTTGTTTCTGCAGACATGAAGAATGTACTACAGAGTGTCTGTGGGTGCCCTCAGTAATCTAAGGCACTGAGTGATGGAGTGATCTCGGATGTGCTGACACCAGTTCAGCTGAGGTTTCATCTCCTACACCGTGAGGGCAAAGGTAATTCTAGTGTCACTGTGTTAATTAATTGGTGGTGTCATTACCTCAGGCAGGATCTCTCTCTCTCTGAATTGCCTGTCCTCATGCCATGTGTTTAAGGAAGGAGAGGGAATTGGAGTGCTCTTCAGTTCTCAGGCTACAGCATGAGCTGCACTTTTAGGCACTACGCAGGAAAAGGTTGGTTTTGCCTAGGCTAGCCATTCTCATAGCCATTTATACAATCCAAGCAATTGCTGCCAAGTCATCTTTGTATCGTTTGAAAATGCCAACAGCCTTTAACACTGCGTAAAAATATCATAATGAATGGGCCTGTACACATGAAAAAAATAAAGGCTCAAAATGTTCTTTGAGTGATTCCATAGAATCTGTTTCACAGAAGCACCAATTTTATAGAAGAAATGTATTCATACTCACAGATCTTATTTATCTGGTTTCTAATGACACCAAAAGTGTAACATGCTGACACACTAACACTAATTTATTACACAATAAGAAACCCTTTCTTTTTTACCTCTATGTTCGTTTTAGAGATGTTTGGACAACAGCAACATCAGGCTTCAACATCATTTCTATATCATCTTATTTCTAACACATTCACATGGCCACCTACACACCTCTGAGTATGTTATCAACATCACCATTTGGCCAGTAAACGTGTCAGGCTTTGTTGAGTTGAACTGAAAGGAGAACGTCTTGTTCTAAAAAGCCTGGGAGTATTTTGTCCTAATCGCCTGTAGTCTCTTCCCACTTAGAGGCACCTGGGCCTCATTTCCTCTCTTTCCTCTCTTCCACTCCATATCTCTCCCTGAACACCACAGCACCTGATAAAACCCACTGGCCATGTGAAGTTACACACACATGAAGCCTACAAAAGATTAACTACTTGATCAAACCCACGGGGGGTAAGAGCAGTGTCCGCTACCTCTCCACAAGGCAGGAACTACAACTGTTCTGTATGCAATAGACTCTTTAAAGCACATGAGGGCAAGTCTAATGTGAATCAGATATGGTGCATGGCAATTAAATAACACTAATATATTGTGTAATATAGAATTTATATATTACATTATAATTGCCCTGATCTTTAGTTTTGTAGTGGAACGTCCTCCTATACATTCATATAGTATTTCAGTTAAGGGTAAGTTCAGATATTTGTTTCAAAGTAACCATTAAAATTATGCTTTTAATGTTATAAATGCATTATGTTAGAAGCAACATTTTAATGGTTGCTTTAAAAGAATGCACTAAGCAGAACATGGGCAGGTCAGAATCTTTCTGTGATAAAGATTCAAATAAATTACAGATAAGCAGTGCTTTTTGTTCAGAATAATGGAAACATTTCACTTGGATGTGCCACGACCTCTGAATCAACTGCTTTACTTAGTATACAAATCAGCCATATCTGAACCTCCCCTAACTGAAATAGTAGTAAATGCTAGAATTACATAAACATCTCATTTTAATGTGCTTTAGTCAAGACTAAATACACTGCTGTATTTGCATTGGCAACAATTGCCAAAAAAAAGCTATTAGATTAGATTGACCAGGAAAGATGATCAAGTATAAGGATCTAAACCACTTTGACAAGATGACTTGGTCTGAGCATCTCCAAAATCAACACCTTCAAAAGATATTGTGTAATGTTCCCAGTATGGAGGGGTTAGTATCTACCAAAAGTGCCCCAGGGAAGGAGAACCAGTGTACCGGTGACAGGGTCATGGGTGCCTAAGGCTAATTGAAGCCTGTGGGGAGTGAAAGCTAGTCCGTCTATTCCGATCCCACCGAAGAGCTGCTGTAGCACAAATTGCTCAAAACGTTAATGCTGGCTGTGTTTCACGGAATCCATGTCTCAACAGGTCAGAGTGATTTTGCCCTCACGAAGGTGAAGCTACTCAATATTAGGCAAGTGGTTTTAATTTTACAGCTGAGTGGTGTACATACAAGCATGGGGAACTGACACTTGTGTAAAAAGTTGATATTATTTGAAATAATTAACTTTGTGCCCTTGAATTTCTCATTAGCTTGAGTGCAACTCAATCTAAATTAATAGATAAAAAAGTCAGCGATACACTATATAGACAAAAGTATTGGGACACCTGCTGATTCATTGTTTCTTCTGACATTTAGGGTATTAAAAATTAGTATATCCTACTTTTATTGGAGTAACCTTCTCTACTGTCTAGGGATGGCTTTCAGCTAAATTTAGAAGCATTGCTGTGGGAATTTGATTGCATTCAACGACAAGATTATGAGTTCAGGATATTTTGGATTTTGGATAATCACCACTGCAGCTTATCCTCACTGCTGGGGGTAGTTTATGTCCCTCAAGCCCAAGCCTGGCATTAGGCAGCATAGTGCCAATAGGTTCATGTTTATCTGCTCCAGAGAGTCCTATTCTATTGGTAATTCTTTTCTACACGGACTAGACAAGCTGTGTGTGTGCATTTGCACATCTGCATCAGCAATGGGTGCAACTTAAAGTCTCTAAATGTATTTATTAGTGTCCACAAACATTTAGAAAATACACTATGTCAGTGACAAAAGTGGCTTGATTGAGACTTTGTGGTTAGTCCCTCCTGTCTGACTGCAGGACCTCCGCACCCAGATAGTTACCAGTTATGTAACCTCTTTTAAAATGCGTGAATTTGTGCCAAGTGATGAAGACACTGCACCCATGGCTTGCTGATAGTGAGATGCAGGTAGATACAATGATCACTTATTCATCTGCCCCTTGCTTTCCCTGAAACCAAAGCTAATGCCACCCTTGCATTATTCATCTTTTGTGGACACACGGTCTATGAATTTTTCAGCGTTGGGGAGCCAGTGTTTTTGTTGCCAGGGTGCAGATCACTTAGTTGTATTGAATAGGTCTGGAGGGTAAAGTCAGGTTCAAATGTACAAAGGTCAATGCCACTGAAAAGGGTTTCTAATGGCTACGTTATCTTAAAATATGCCTGTTTAACTGAATCATTAGTCCTGTTTATATGTTTTGGATCAGGTCTACAGTGGACAGGTCTTAACTTAGGCCTTTTAAAAAAAATCAGTGGTCAGTAATCAGAGACACATCAAATGTTGGGTAAATATCTTAGCATGCTAGTCTAACTAGGCCTTGTTCCCTTGAAAACTCCCTTAAAAGGTACTATGACAGCTTATTTACTTGCCTGTTGCTTTTGATTAATTGTGTTATAAGGTAATATACATATTTGGGGCTAAGAGAGTATTAATTTATTGTTGGTGTGACGTGCCGAGCCCTAATATCATTCCTGCATAGAAATGGTTTCCTCTTAAATATTGTGGTTGGCATCTAAATTAATCATTAAGGAAATCTTGGATCAAATTAGACTAAGATAAATGTGGGCTTTGAAACGGGGCAGTATATTTACCCATGTTTAGCTTTCAACATTGAACTTCGGAACAAATAGCCCTTTTGGAGGTTTTTCTGCCTGAAACTAGCTCAGCAAAACACCTGAGAGAGGGTTGGTTGGGGGGGTGTTGGTAAGAGGGGTGGGGGGTGCGCACAGGCAAAGGTCTCCGCTGCAAGAAAGGTAGAATTTCATCCACTTTGAAGTAACAGAGAAGGATTCAGGCCCCTCATTAGCTAGATAGAATCTACACTCAGACATGTAAGTTAGCGATTCGAATCTATTGGGACAGATTGAATTCCGTTAAATAGTGCTGTTTTGTAGTTTTCTCAGGCTCTCTTGGCTATCTCCTATGAGGCAGCAAACAATGAGAAACACTGCAGGACATTCAGTGGCAGAGTCTGGCTGGGAAAAATCCTTTGGCTTTCTCATACTCTCCCCTTTCACAAATCCCTCCATAGATAGGTTATCTCTGTGAATGGCACTCTGTAGTCTCCTGCTCTCTCTTTTAAATGATTAAGAGCATTTAAGAGGAAATAAAAAAACAACGAGCACAACCCATTTCATACTGACAGTCTGTTTCATTAGCCTGGTGTTCAAAAGAAAGTCCTGTAGTACAGTAAAATATTAATGGGACTGGATTCAGGAACAGATTGAACTGTTCATCAGATCACAGGCGAAAGGATATACCACACAGGAAGACAAATGCTGTTCTTTTTATGTTGTACAAGCCATAGTAATTCCACATGGGAGAATTAAACACAGTGTACTTAGCAAGAAGCCAAGGACGATTTATTTATTTATTTATGTAAACTCCTCTGACGTCTGTTGCATTGTGTTCATGCAGTGAAAATTAAGCCTTGCCCGTAATACTACTCTGCACATCCCCATACAAAACTCTATGACATACTGTATATTAAAATACATGGAAGTCTTTTATATTCAACCTGTTTTTTTCAAATTGTCATTTTCAAACATGGGACATGCACCGATCAGCCATAACATTAGCACCACTGACAGGTGTAGTGAAAAACATTGTCACCCACACTGGCATCTGTCAAGGCGTGGGGTATATTTGGCAGCAAGTGAACAGTCAGTTACTATAGATGATGTGTTAAATGCATGGGCAAAACAATGTCTTGATGCCAGATGCACAGTCTTGTGGAGTCTATGCCTTGAGTGATCAGATCTGTTGTGGTGGCTCTGTATTAGGTACTAATGTTATGGCTGATTGATGTATATTTCATCACAGACAAAATATACAAACATATATGTAGTGGCATCACTACAGGACTGCCCGATGTCAGAAATAAAAAAAACAATTTTTTGCAGAACAGCGAAAATTTAAACCACACACACACACACACACACACACACACACACACATATATATATATATATATATATATATATATATATATATATATATGCACAACAATTGATATTTACTATGTATAAATTATATATATATGATATGAATGATCATCCATATGCATAATATGATCATTACACAGATAGCCTTTTTATTTGCACATTTTAATAAAGTGGTGATACATCAGGACTCATGTATTTACTGAGAAAGAAATAAACATATAACATATATTATACAGCTGAGTTTGCTGAGTGCTAATTTCACATAATAATAATAATAATAATAATAATAATAATGCATGAAGTTCACCTTAAGATAGCATTACAGTTACACTCTGCCTCTGGTAAGCTCTGCACTATTTAAGGTGGAACTAAATGTTTTAGTGAATAATGTGGGATAGACATCACAGGAGTGTAAACTAGCACATTGAGTTTCACATGAGGCTTAAAGGTGCATGAATGCGGTCGGTATGACTGGCAACTTACATAGATTAAGACTAGTTAGTGTTTAGTGATTAGTGTTTCAGGGACATGCGGGGGGTTTTAGGGTGTGCTGGGGGAAGCAGGTTAGATGGAACTTGTGGAATCGAGGTAGGTGCTGCAAACATATTGCTAACTCTGATTGGTTCATTTGCCTGACATCATTTGAGCTAAATTTATTTCTGCTCAATTTAAATCCAACGGATTAAAAAAATCCAACTACCTAAAAAATAGATTGAAAACTCTGACCACAGAAAAGACTGTTTCTGTTCTGTCAGTTCAGAGTAAATTTATCCCAAAATTTAAGAAGAGAGTCCTACAAAATGAGCAGACGAGCTTTAAGGGCCACTTTGGTACCAAAATCCCATTTGTGCTTTTGGTCAGAGTTCTTATTTCTCTGGTTGGCTGCTGCTTCCCTGGGTTGGCAGGAAACATCTAACAGAGGAAGTGTGTGATAAGACTGAAGGCTTTTCAGGCACGTCAGATTAAAGGCCGAGCCAAAACTTGGCCACTGGGTTAGCCCAGAGATAGGTAGCAGAGATAGGTTCAGGGGGTTACGGGGGGTGGGGGGTGGATTGAGATTTGGCTGGAATGGCAAAGGACACCTTGGATTGAAAACAGCCATTCGTCTTCAAACGTGGGCTTTTGAAGGGATTAGGTTTGAATTTCATCTTTTTCTCTTGTCATTAAAATTTACCTCACTAGAGGGACCCACTGAAGTTTGGAGAGTTTACGTCGTCAGGCCCACGAGCAAAGCTTCTTGGGATCACCCTGTCAAGAACTGCTTGTCCTGCAGGGAGAAACACACAGGGAAGTTTCATTGTTCTGTGTCTGAAAACACAGTCTAGATACGAATCCTAAAGAACCTAGAAATCTGACTAGTAGGTGAAGATTGAGGCATGTAAAGAAGCAAGCTCAGACCGCAGTAAATCAGTAAATGGACAGTTCATTGACAGTAAAGCGCATTGTTTTGTCACTGCGCTCAAAAGCACTGGACAGTTTGGTAGATAACAGATGTTACTTCTCTTGGCCCTCTGCTAGCCCCTCCCCCTGCCTGATGAGGGTTTCTTTCTCCCTCTCTCTCTTTCTTTCTCTGTCGCTCTCACCCTCATGGTTTGTGATGTCCTTGTGTGTGCGAGGACGATCAAGACGGTGTGACGCAAGCCTCAGACTGTCCAGTCTATCATGTAGGTACCACTGTCACGCAACTAGTGCCAGGCAGAGACTTCAAAGAGTAAACAAACTGTGGAGATTGTAGCACCCCGGACACACCTGGACTCAAACCACGCAATCACTCTCACACTCACCCACAGCACTCTTAGCAAACAGGGTTCTAGATACTGTCAAGCCTTAGTGTTAATAGTATAACTCAGCATGGGTTCTACCTTCTTAAAAATAAAGTGCTACAAAAGGTTCTTTGAGCGCTACCACAGAAGAACAATTTTTGTCCCATAAAGAATCTTTTTTTTTAAAGAAATGTGAGAGTGAAGAACCTTTAGTCTGGTAAAGAACCCTTACATCACCTTCTTTAAAGGTTTACAAGGTTCCTCATGCACACACACACACTTTTTTATGGCATCGCTCTAATCTACTGCTAAGAACCCAGTGTATAGCAACAGCAGAACCGTTTTTGTACTCAATAGAACATTTGTTTTTATGTTTGCCATCATACACAATAACCAAAAGGCCCATATACATGAACATGTCCAAATGTTTGTGGACACCCCTTCTAATGCGGAATGCACCCATTGCTGACACACACAGTTTGTCTATTCCCTGTAGTACTGAAGTACTGCCAATAGAATAGGACTCTCTGGAGCGGATAAACATCAACCTATTGGCCCCATGCCTAATGCCAAGCATGTTCTAGAGGGGTATAATGCCCCCCAGCAGTGAGCTGTGGAGCAGTGGAACTGTGCTCTCTGGAATGATGGATGGTGCTCCATCCGAAACCTTTGGCATGAGTTAGGGAGTTGAGGATAAAGGTGGGGTGGTGATCATTCGAGACCCTGTCCTCACTAATGTTCTTATGGCTGAATGCAATCAAATCCTCACAGCAATCCTCCTCCAAAATCTAGTAGAGACAGTTACTCCAACAAAAGCAGGGCAAACTCTGTAATACCCTTGACTGATGGCCAGAAGAAACAATGAATGAGCAGGTGTCCTAATACTTTTGTCCACATAGTATACCTTCAAACGCTTCTTTGAGTTACCAGTCTGTTTAGAGGATTATGGTTATGGAGGTACTGTTTCAGAAAATCACACATGATGCGAACTGTTTTCTGTTGTCTCTTATATTCTCAGACGTTCTTGTCATGGCTCTACATACAGCATATCCATTGCGTTTACTTGCAGAACCCTCTTTTTTAGTGGAGAACTGAAACTGAACAACTGTACACCTGTGTGCCACAGTACAGCAGCACAGGCTGTAGCTGCAGCTGAGACGAGAAGAGGGGGAACAGATATGATATGAATGACATTTCCTTGAGAGCAAACGAGTAACTGCCAGAACGGAGGAAGAGGTTTGATACCATGGCTGGGCAGCGCAGAACCGGGGATATGGATATTGTCTAGCAATGTGAAAAGGAAATTAAACGACAAATAATCCAGACATAAGTCTCTGACTCTTTTCTGGGCATATTCTCGGTGGTATGACAGCCTGGCTGCATGTAATTGACTAAAATCTCCCCAGAGCCATTATAAGGGCTACTCCTCTTTTTTATCGTCTATTTCAACATGTGTTTGCTGTTATAGGTACTTTAAAGTGTACAGCAGCAACAGCACATACACAGCACACACACACACACACACACAGCATGTTCAGCACACAACTGAAGGTGCGTGCCGTTTTGGGAGAACCAATAAAGGCGAAGGCAAAAGGAGAAAGGAAGTTCCAGGTGTCTGATAAGGTTTACATGACAGTGTGTGTGTGTGTGGGGGGGGGGGGTCCACTGAGGCAGGCTGGTGGAGGGGGGGAGAGCACAGAGAGAGAAAGTGGGCAACTCTTTGGGGCTCACAACCCCAAAGGGTAAGTGGGAGGGGCAGAGAGGGAGAGAGAATCAGACAGGGAGAAAGAAAGAGAGGGACAGAGAGAGAGAGAGAGCGAGAGAGAGAGAGAGAGAGAGAGAGAAAGTGGGCAACACTTTGGGGCTCACAACCCGAAAGGGAGGGAGAAAGGTGGGTGGGAGGGGCTGAGAGAGAGAGAGAGAGAGAGAGAGAGAGAGAGAGAGAGAGAGACAGATAGGAGACGAGAGAGAGGGAAAAAAATGACCCTCTCGTTTCCCTCTCATTCTGACACACACCCACAGGCGCACGCACGCGCGCGCGCGCACCCGCACAGATCTTCAAAGCCAACTGCTTTTCATAGACTGCCTATTAGCGCGAGAGAGATTACATCTGGGGCCCTGCGCTAAATAAATAAGGTGAGAAGAGTGGCAGAGCTCAGTCACTTCAGAGTGCTCCACCTTTCAGGACCTTCAGAGAGAGAGAGAGAGAGAGAGAAAGAGAGAAAGAGAGAGGGAGCGGGACGCACGCACGCAGAGGGGTGGTGGAAGGAAGGCACCACGCGCACTCTAGAGGGGACACTCAGAGAGAAGAGCTGAAGAGAGAGAGAGACAGAGACAGAGGGGGAAAGGCGCGCTCTCCCTCGCTGCCTTCCAGAGAGAGAGAGAGAGAGAGAGAGAGAGAGAGAGAGAGAGAGAGAGAGAGACTAAGTCACAGCAGGGATTACACGAGTTTGGATCAACTGGGCTGTTCTGACGTCCATTCTTTTCCCGTTTTCTCTTTTTTAAGGACATTTATTTCTCCTCCTGTTGCTGTTCGCGCTCCTGGACTTTTCCTCTGTTTTCTGAGGTGTGTGTGGGTGTGTGTGTGTGTGTGTGTGTGGGCGCGCGCGCGCTGGGGGCTCTTCAGCTCTTCAGCAGGGGGACGCGCGCCTGAGAAAAAAAACTTTTTTTCCTTTTCTCTGAGTTATGGATGTTGACGCATTCCTTTCGGACACGAGGGGAAGCAGACCCAGACTGTTAGACGACCACCACAACAACAGCAGCAGCAGAAGAAGCAGAAGCAGCAGCAGAAGCAGCAGCAGCAGCGTTCTCGTGCGCGTTCACGCGGGGCTTTGCCCCCTGCCCTCTCGCCTTCTCCCGGCGCGCGCTCCAGCATGTTCCTTTCTGTGAGGCTCTTCGCAGTCCTCCACGCATCAGTACCATGTGCAAATGGAAAGTGACGAAGGGTGCCGCAGCCTGGTTCCGTCTGCCCTGCGCGTGCACGCTGCTACTGCTGCTGCTCGCGCTCCTCGGCTCCTCGGTGCCCGTGGCGTGCCATGGCGCGCGCAGCGGTAGGCCCGTGCGCTCTCCACCTCATCCTCCTCCTCCTCCTCGTTCTCCTCCTCGTTCTCCTCCCAGGGTGGCCACCAACTCCTCCTCGTCCTCGTCCACGGCGTCGGCGGCGGTGGTCGTGGTGGGCCGACATGTCCGCAGCTACAGCCACCTCACGGGTGACGTGCGCAAGCGCAAGCTCTTCTCCTACCAGAAGTTTTTTCTCAGGATTGATAAAAACGGCACCGTCAACGGCACCAAGAGCAAAGACGACCCGTTCAGTGAGTAGCAGCTGCCTTTGCACATCTCTCTCTCTCTCTCTCTCTCTCTCTCTCTCTCTCTCTCTCCCACACACATATACACTCATACACACACACATACACATGTGGGTCCTATAGAGGCAAAATAATGTTTCCCAGAATATGGCACAGCATATTTCCTGCCTCCTTTGATTTGCTCGCCCCAAACATCCCCCCATAATAAGAACCTTACCTGAGCTTGTAGTGGCACCAAACTCTGAACAGCAGACACAGTTTTACAGTTTTCTGACTGGTTACCCAAGCATGTTTCCCCCTCCACGTTTCCGAGCCTGCACTTATCCACAACAGATTCCCTGGATCCAATTAGACATGACCCAGGGAGATCTCCTCTCAGCAGACCGTTTGAACATTTGAAATCGTTCAGCTTTTCTACCACAACTTAGAGAACATCTTAGAACATGACTATTATTTTTATCACTGCATCTGCAGCTCTTATGTATAGCCTATATCTGGAGTCCTTCAGGCAAAGGCAGTGGTTTTATACATACGTAGGCTCATGACAACCGAAAGAGCCACCTGAATTTAGAACCATTAATGTAAGCCCGGATTGTCATATATATATATATATAGCATAGTTTTGGAACCTCGTATGGTACTCTTTAGAGCAGGTGTGGTGTGACGTGTGTGGTGAATTCCCGGCTCAAAAACACCTGATTCGACTCATGCCAGGTTTAGGATACGTTAGTGAGGACAACACTACACTATACTGGATCATGGCTCTCAGAGCATCCAGATGGTTCTTTGAGTAGTCTGGGTTCAGTTCCTTTACCAGAGAACCCTTAAAGAGCCCATTTTCAGCCTTCACTATAATCAGCTATAGCTCTGCTTCTGTAGAGTAATATACGTAATATACCACCCGTGTCATTTCTAATATTCTCATCATTACAGCTCATTGATATTTTTATTAATATTGTCATTACAGCTCTAACTCTGCACTAGAGTGAACTATAGCTCTGCTTCTGTAGAGGATCTGGTGCTTTCGTAATGTTACACACGTGTCATCTTGTTTCAGTTTGAACCCCTCTGAAAAGTGACGTCTCATCCCTTCATGTTGTCTTTTACTTAAAACAGCCTGTAAGTCTACATGTTCTTAAGTTTACTGTTCTTAATGCCAGACTCGCTGCGAAAGGCCAGAGCACCTGGCCAGCACACTGAAAACCTCCCTATACACTTTTCCGTTACTGCATTGCGCGCACATTGCGCCCTAATAAAAAAAGGCTTTGACATATGGGGCCCATGTGCGTGGGGTTTTGTTTCAGACGGAGAGCGCTGGAACTCTGTGGGTAGTTCAATTAGCTGAGCTGCCTCTTAAACGCGTTGGGCTGAGAGCGCCTGACTGAAGAAGCGGTGCCGCTTTTAGATTTGTGAGACTACTTAGACCAGTGTCAGTTCGTGATGCCTAAGTGACACGGCCAGGTCATGTTGCGGGTTCGCTTGGGTAGCCTCTGGACAGCCTTCGAATGGCTTTAAATCACCTGTACAGATGGAAAGCATCTCTCCGTGTGCCAGCAAACACGACAGGCATGTTAAGAAGTCGGTTGCCCTCAACTGCTTACCACATGTGAATATAACGTGGTTGTCATTTGGGTCCCACAATGACCTTAAGGCACAAGCCATGCAGGCCATAATGTTGCAGCCAGATGCGTGGGGACGTTTTGGAGGGAATACACATTTCGGTTTCAGCGCCGTCCCATCAGTAAGTGTGGATATGGCCTGGAATGTCATTCTGCGGGAGGCAGAAGAGGGGAACCACTCGGTGGTGAATGAATCATTTTTCCAAAACAGGTTGGAGCTGAGCCACCTCCGAGCTTTCCCTAGCTTTCGCGTGGACGTTTTGGAGAGTGGCTGTGCCCACAAGGTAGCAGTAGTGCTCTGCTCTTCAAACCAAGCCAGAGCTGCCGGATCTTTAAGTGTGCGGCTGGCCTGTTTGGTTTATTTATTCTGTAATCAGAAACCATTGTTGCCACCATACGTGCCAGCAAAATGGGCAGAAATTAGTTGACTGGAATGTTGGAGCACCCCGCACTGGCAAGATGTCAAGAGGGGCATCTTGCTAAATACTTTTGCTTTACTCTCCACAGTACTCTGGAGCTGTGGCTGTTGACATTCTGGAAAGTTCCTCTGCATGTGGTGTCAACACAGCATGATGTCTTAAACCCCATAGTATAGTTTGTTATGTATCACAGTGGTCTCACTGATCATCTCAGGGTTTTAGATCTGGATGTTTGGCTAAAATGAAGCATCATTTTATTATTATACTGCAAGGGGTCCAGTCTGAGATTTGGATCTAGTCATATAGAATCTTTACAGCCTAAGGAGAACATTGAAAGAACGTCCATCACCATCTGTTTCCTTCCTTAGCCACAAATTTTCTTGATGTATGTGCCTACATATTACCTCCATAAATGTTCTTTTATATTCTATTAAGCTTCCAACGTTCTCGTATGACCTTCAGCCGTGATCTCAATTTGAATTCATCCCAGTATAAATCATGGGCAGAAATGCTGAACAAGGGAGGTCATTCGGCATGCTTCTAGTTTATTGTGCTTGTTTAACACAGCCATGAGATCACTTAACAAGAGAAAGAGAGCCATTGGGATATATTGCTGGTGAAAAATGCCGTCCACTTACTAAAAAGAATTGCAGAATTGACACACGCATGACCTTCATATTTAATGTTATTCCAAGACACCAAATCTTTCTTTAGCATATGGAAAAACATTTAGAGAAGGCTTAAGTATGACAGAGTGTACCTCTTTTCTGGATGCGAGGGACTAAAAGCGAGTGTATGTGTGTCAGCAGTGGAGACCGGAGCACTCTCTCCAGCAGAGTCGCGCTCTTTCTCCCTTCGCCCCACAAAAGACCTGTCTATGTGCAGCTTGTAATCCAATCCCACCCATATTGTTTGATTTCCCTTTCAGAATCCATCTGCTCAGTATCACTTTGTCACATTGTGTTTGCGACTCTCATCTCCCACAAGACATTTTTGGACATAGCTCCCATGCTGGAACTCCGAGCTGTCCTCAGTCCATTGAGCTTAGCAAACAACAACCTCACTGTGATGCTGAAACATACACATGAACGGCCCGTTCAGCTGAGAAAGCAAAATCGGTCCGCCTCAGTGCTGGCCTACAGTTTAGACTTTCTTTCCCCTAGCTTGGACTGGCTTTATCTGTTTCTGCTTAAGGTGGTCATTGTTTGTACCTTCCATTAGCGTCTACCCGATGAATAACACAAGCCAGAAGGTAAACCATACACTAAAGGCTCCTTGGCTTGGATGTACCGTTCCAGAGAAACCTTCAGATGGTATAGAGGCTTCAAATTAGGTGAAGTCTCTCAAAACTTCACAAAGGTTTATCCCACTTGATCTTTCACTTACAATACTGTTTTTTTAAGGATCATTAGTTGAACCAACCCAACCTTCAATCATGTAAAGTCTTTGCCTTATGTGAAGGTTCTTTAAACATTCTTTTCACTACAAAATTGATCCTGTAAAGAACCATCCATTGAAAGGTTCTTCAGAGAGACACAAGTGGTTCCTCTGTGCTTTAGCTCCAAAATCTCTTCATCAGCAGAAAAAAAAACTTTGCTTTTAAAGTTCAATCCGGCAGGCCTGGCAGGAGGAAATTCTTAATGAGGATCATTAGGCCTTGACAGCTTTGACTGAGGGTATTTAGCAGTTTAGGGTTCAACTACTGGTTGTGAGGTCCAAAGTGCAGGGGTCTATCCAATCATCATGTCAACTAGTGGGCAGTACATCAAACAGAGGTCGGCACACTGGTCATTTTCCCCCTACTCAGTCCATTTAGAGCCAGTTGCATCTAATAGTATTCAATTAGGGATACAGAGGATGCCTGCGGCAATGAGGTGTTCCTAAGCCAAAATCAATGCTCTGCCTAGAGTGCTGCTGATGTGCAGCCTGCTGGATGAGAGCACGCTCAGGCCATTAAGAGGGCTAACACCTCATCTGTCACAGCTTGTTCTTCGCACTCTTCAGAGTGTGTAGAGTAGGAGGTGAGCACTTAGGTTGTTATCTCTCTCGGTTCTAACACAACAGTGCTTTTTATGAACAACACTTGTTGCTAAGTTGCTCTGAAAGCTAGAGTTGGAGAGAGTTGCCAGATTGTCTCTCAATTAGACATCCAACCGTGATAGCAGTGGCGTTTGTTAGCTTCTAATCCTAGACTTATCATTGTGGTATTAATCCTCAGACTTATTAATCACTAACTAGTATAAATTAAGCAGCTGCCATTAAATTGATAGGTAAATGATGTAGTTATGTGATACTGAGGCCCACATAGTGGCCCATACGCTGTTTATAACTTTCACGCAGTTACAAACATTATTAATGTTCTACAACTTCTATCTGTGTTTCCGTGGTGTTTAGATGAGCAAAATATTGTATAATGCGCCGTTATCAACTGGTATTGCCAACATTGCTAACCTGAGACACTGCTAACAATGCTAACCTGGGGCATAAAAATAGGACATATTTTGGTTAGACTGCCATAAAACATCTGTAGTCTTGGAGTTTACCACAAGAAATGAAGAATCAAAATGTTTAACTGGAACACGAATAACTCAGGTGGGACATTATTCTCAGCTCTGATTTCGAGGTAAATTGAACGCAGCACAACAAGCAGCCGTTCGTACCACTGTCATGTCGTTCTTAGCTGGCTAGTTAACTAGCTATGTTTAGTTAACTAAATGCTGTTTGCTAGTCTACATTGAAAAAGGGTCCAAAATTAAGTGGTGACTTTCTACATCTTCCTTCAGCAGACAGATTCGCTATAATAATAATATTATTATTACTATTACAGTGTTACAGTAAGCAGCTATTGGAGCTAGTTGACTTTCTTCAATGATTCTTCAGCAATTAAGTGATATTCTGTCCATCATAATGGGAAATCAGTTAGTTGAGCGAAATAGTTAGTGAGCGATTGAGTTTCTGAAATCGCTGCATTAAGTAATAGAAGCTTTTACAGCTTTTATGCAGCACAAAGTTAAAGGTTTTGGTTAAAGAATAGGCCTCTCTGGAGCAGATAAACATGAACCTAATGGCACCATTTCTAATGTTGTGGAACTGTGTTCTCTGGAATGACGGTGCTCCATCCAGTACTGGAGTTAGGGAGTTGGGAATGAGGTAGGGTTGTGATCCAACAGGACAGTAGAGACAAAAGCAGGATAAAGTATTTTGTAATGAATATTAATTTCCGAAGAAACAATGAATGAACTGGTGTCCCAATACATTTGTCAGTCTAGTGGTTTAAGTTATATTGGTCATATTAGATAAATCCTTTTTCTATTTACTGAGAGATGCATCTTGAGACCTTTTATAAGGAGCATCATTGTCGGCCAGGCTGCTGGATGGTCTCAGTGAGACACTCCTCTGGGCTCAGACGGGAAGCTTGTGTGATGTTAAATGCCTCGTCAGTAGCTAATGATATGATATCAACAAGCTCTCTCAGCGGGAGAATCAGCTGCTCCTCATTATGTGTGTTTGTGTGTGACATTATAGTCACATCCATTTGACCCCTTTCACATAATGAGATATCATAAACATAATGAAATGAACACATGGCATGCGCTAGTAAGTGTAATTGCAGTTCTGAAGTGCTGATGTTGGGCTGGTGCGCTTCTTTTTTCCTCTGTGAGCATCTGTCATTGTCAGTCTGTTCAAAGAAGAGATGATGGTGAATGGCTTTCATAACAGGCTGTGAGAGATGGGACAAAAGCAAGCACTCTGAATGTGCAGTTCCACTGTTTCAAGACGCCACCCCAACCACATGGATGGTATTCAGTACATATGAGCCTGCACTCGTCCTCTGTGTTTGTGGTGCCCATTTATAGCTCTCATGGGAAATCTCAACCACACAAGCCATAAAAGTGATTTATGGGGAGTGAGCTGATGTACAAAAGGTTAATGTCAATGTTTCTTTTCATTCCATTTGACCGGAACGTCCTCAGAAGAGTTTCTCTCCTGCAATTCATAAATATCAGAGCTCACTTTTACTAGACAACTTAAGGATGCAAACAAGACCTGTGACCTACAAAAATGCAAGGTACTGACAGTTCTGACATGTTTGCTCGTCTCGTCCCCGTTGTGTTATGCCTGTAGGAAGACATAAGCAATTCGTTCACAATGTAAAGGCGATGTTTACACAAATGGAGCAGTGTTACAGACTCATACTTTTCTCTATTCTCTATAAGAGTCAGGCAGCTTAGTCAGGCAATGTAATGTTGCCTTCTACATATTCAGGCCTGACAGATATGAAACGTTTATGGCCGATATAAGTGATAATATCGGTTGAAATACTTTAAATTTAAATTGTACATTTTAATCTGATTTTTTAATAGTTTTTGTTGAACTGTGTTTTGCTGACATGTCCTCATCAGCTCACCAGTCTTTACTGTCACTCCGTCAGACACCGTCACAGTCGGCATGATATCAGCGATATTTTCACAGTTATTGTTAAAACCATTGTTCAACAATATGAGCTAACATTATTGGCCAATATTTGTCTATTGGTTGGGTTCTGCCGCAAATGCAATTTCTATATTTCAGTCTTAAATGCATACTATCTTTTACAAAAGTCTACTGAAGCTCTACCTTCAAAAACAAGGTAATTTAGTGGCGACTTTCTTCATCTTCCTTTACTCATTGTCTTGTTTTTGCTCTGTTGAAAGTTTATCGCAGAGGTATGGAAGGCCAGATGTGTGCCTAACCTTTGACCCAGTAACTTAAAGCACAGGGCCATTTGTGCCAAGGCTGGTGCTGAAGAGAAGCACCATCTATCTTCTGATGCAGCAGCTCGCCTGCCAGCCGACAGGCCAAATCACATAGAGCATGCTCCTCCATTGACTGCTGAAAGAATACTTTACTATACAGGCCTGACAAGTCCCGACCAAGAGTCAGTGGATGGGCTTTGAATGGCCAGATGAACTTTTCTGAACTCTGTATTTATACAACCGAGAATAGATTTCAATAAAACACACTGCTTTGTGTATAGTCTTTGGTCAGATATTGTTTTGGTTGAAAATTCAAATGCAGAGTTGGATGTGTTTTTCCGTGTGGTTTCCAGCTTGACCAAAGTCGCCTGGGATGCAGGAAGTGGAAGCGTCACGTTCAAAGTCGCCACCATTTTTTCCTACTTTTATTTATCTCTGCGCCGTTGGACTTGCTGAAAACCTACTTTTTACAATTGCTTTCAACAACCTCTGATATTTGCCCGTCAATCCCCTGTTATGCCCACTATAGAGCTATCCTGCAAGCTTCGGAATGAGATACAGATTTATTGGAGGAACCTCATGCTCTTACTCCATCACACCAACTGGTCCGTCACATTCTTCTGTCTTTCAACAGAATTGAGCTCAAAGTGAAGTGAACTGATGGTACTTTTATAAATAATCGTTTGCCATGTCATCACTTTGGTCTGATTGAGCACAACAGAAGAGTGTTTTTACACCCGGCTGGGCTGTTAATGGATATTAGGGTGTTTTTTTTTTTTTTGGCCCCTCAGTGTGTCAGAGGACATGGGTCTAATGGGGACTTTAGAGGACTTCCCTAAAGCATATAGAAAGTATGGCCAATGGATTTTATCAGTCTCAGAATGCAACAGAAAAGTGCAAATTGATGCGATTCATCGTCTTTAGGAAATGATTCAATGAATCACAAAATATCATTTTTTTATTACAATTTTATTTCATATATTCAACTAATGGCACAGTCGAATATTGACTGTGAAAACAACATATAAAATAATTACCTATTAAAATATATCATTTTTTGCCAAACAAATGATTATTTGTTAATTAATTATACTCAATTATTCAACTCCAAAACCTATGAGCCTAAATTGTCACACTCAGATCAAAGCATTACACAATGCGTCCCACTCCTAACAGACTGTTCTATCACACGGAACCAAACCCAAAACAACTCAGAGCTGAGAATGCGGTGAACTTTTCCCTGGACACGTCTTCACATCATCACCAGGGCGAATTCTTGCGAAGAGTGCGGTTAAACAGATGGTGGTTGGGGGAGCCTAATGGAAGCATCAAAGGTAGTGAAGTGAGAGCGGCGATGTGACCAGGGATGCATCTGGCCGGCCCGTTTTTTAAAGAAGCAGGCAGGAATGCCGGCTAATTATATATTGCGTGCACAAGAGGCAGGGGGTCCAGGCGAGAGGGAGGGAGCTTATCCTAAGGCAACTGGTGGCTGCAGCTAGAGCCCTGCTTCTTATCCCTCACAGATCCTATGGCCTGCCCTCCTCCCTCCTCACTCTCTCCCCCATTGCTTTACTAGCCTCTAATGCAACACGTTCCCACACACTGCTGCTCCGGTCCCCATCGACCTGGGTGCCTGTTCTGACATTTAAGAGGAGGCTGGAGTCTGTTTGCCGCCACAGCGGTGTGTGTGTGCATGCATTTTTTTTTTTGGTGGGGGGGTGGTTTCGGGTATGCATGTGTGGGTTTGTATGCAAGCTCTGCATGCACTGCTGCTATTCAGGTTGATTTTTGCTTAAGAGCTCATAAATGAGTATTACACAGATTGGCTTGGAAATGTGTGCAGAGCTTAAAGGCCTTCCCCTTTACTGTCCTCTCTACTCTGATAGGATGCCTGTAGCGAATGGGAGATACCTGGAGGATGGACAGATAGACTTTTTAACATGAATTAAAGTAAAATGTATTTGCATAGCACTTTTTACAATGTTATAAGCAGATATTTGTCAAGAAATAAGACAAAAATAAGGCAGGAAACCCAAAGGCGACAATGGCAAGGAAACTCCTCAGAGCTGGAGGAAGAAACCTTGGGAGGAACCAAGACTCACAAGGGGAAACCCATCCTCCTCTGGTCCAAACCGCTTATTAAGTCACCATAACACTACAAGTCCATTGTTATGCACGGGTGTACTGATGTAATGATGATTATGCTTACCGTGGTGGCCCTCTAAGGCCTCAGTACTTCATTCATTTCTTGGTCCTCAGAAGAAGCTAAGCTGTAGCAGTCCAAGCAATTTCTTCACACTCACAGAGTGTACTGGTCAGTGACAGGAGTTTTGTCATTGGTTTTTCCAAAGAACACGGTATTCTGCATCTTCTGAAAGAACAGCAAGAACATGCGCTTTGGGCTGATCAAAACAATACTTAAGCATTTTTAAGCCTCAACTTTAGCAGCAAATTAATAAATGCTGTAGCACCGCACTCAACACTGGTACGTGCACACTGTGTGAGCCCACCGGGAATAAGATGTTGTAGATCAGCATGTGCTAAAAGACAGTGCTCTAGGCATGTATTTTTTCGAAAAGGAATCTGGAGTTCCTTTATTGGCTTGTTTATTCCTCAGCCTCTCTCCTTGTGCCACATGGATGCTCTCACAGGCGACCAGATTTATAGAGAGTGAATGACATGAGCTTCATAAACATCCCTTGTAATGTAGAGCTGTTTTAAGGGCTTAAGGTGAGTCATCTCATGAAACAACAATCCAGTTGATCAATACCTTGACATGAATATTGTAAAACTCTTAACACAACCTTGGTATCACTAATGTTGTTATCATGTACAAACTGCTCTCTCATGGATTTATGTTTTTTTTTCTAAAATCATGTTTTCTGGTTAGTTTCAAAATGTATGGCTTTCTTAAGAAAAACAATGTTATGATTGGAAAGTGCTGGCGAAGGTAGAGATGTGGAGAACAAGGCAATAAAGAAAGATATATGAAGGCAGCTGTGAACTAGATATGTAGCCTTTCACCAGATTTCCACTCTTCACATGACAAATAGTTGGACGTTAGAGAAAGTGCAGTGCAGAATTCATACAGATTGTCCATTTGGAACATATGAGAGTGATGAACTGTAGTTGATCCATGTGTTAGGACAGGACAGTAAGACATTTAAAATATCTCTGAGAAACACTACTCAAGATGATTCATACTTGCAGAATTTATAGTTCTAGTTAGGTTCTAGAAAATATTCACCTGAACAGTCTTTTCTAAACCAGCTGGAGTGACCGTGTTATTCCTAACCTCTCCACAAAGTCCAGATGTCTTCTGTATATAATTTTCCATATTTAAACCATGCATTTATAATATTAAAATGCCATGTTCATATAAGGAGTTACAGCAGTAAATAAAAAGAGCATTCTGGTTTAGAACTGCCCCACAGACTCAGAAATTGAAAAAATAAAAGAGGCAAAAGGGGTCTTTGAGCAAACCCATAGTAGAAGCAATTTAGTTTTTATAAAATATATGTGTGTGTAAAGAACCTTACATTTTTAAAGACATTGATATAATAGTGCTTTACCAATTAAATTCTTCACACTCACATAGCTGTTTTTATAGAACCAAAAATAGATCTTCTACGGAACTCTTAAAGTATCACTATGTAACATTTCTACCCTAAAATACAGACTCAAAATCATTGTAAAAGCATCTCTATCTTTTAGACTTAAGGTTTGGCTCGCTGCTAACTTCACTATAACTTTGGTCATTTTAAAAGTTTCAAAAGAACACCAATAGACAATCCAAAGTCCAGCCAAGTCAATTGTATGTATAGCCGAGACATTGTAGCAGGGGGAACTAGTTTTTGACCAGTTTTATTTATTATTCTCTAAAGTTGAGCGCATTGACCACCACAGGTCCTCTTCTTGTCTACACATTACCTTGCAGTAGCGTTCTCAGTCCTTGACATGAACAAAACATAATAATGGCAGCAAAAAGCACTTTCACCGTCCTCCTGAACAGCTTAGGTCCGCCTAAGGGCAGTGGTTAGCATATGACAGTACGAGCAGCGAGCTGGTTAGGGCAGAGTAATGAGAACGCAGAGCGATCAGTCCGCTCATCTGCTAGAGTCCAGGAGGCAGGGGCCTGCACTGCCCAGATCAAAGGTGCAAGGCAGTGTCATCAGGAGCCAAGGCAGGGTCAGCAGCAATGATGGCTTTTAATGGGGACCCTGTTTCCTTTATGGTCTGGGAACCAGGGGGCTAATTGATAAGACATGTTCTGTCCCAGAAGCAGCAGCTTAGGGTTCCCAGGACAATTACGCACCCTGACATGGATATATTGCTCAGCTTGAAAGAGCATTGAAAAAAAGTGGGAAGGATGGCTGACAGCTAGGTGAGGGTGGCCGAGTGCAAGTAACTGATGGATATTGCTGTTTTGATGTCTGGAGATGATTCAAGGGCTTGTATGCTAACTGCAAGAGGCCCGTGTTTTACTTTCAGCCAAGCTTGGCGCAAACCCCTGAATGATAAGGTTATAGTTTTCACAAACAAATGAGCACATAGGGGGACTGGGGAGCTGAAGTGGATGTGGGTCTCTTTCACTCTCTTACGGGCCTCAATGAAGGCTGCACGGGGCTACAGCTATGAAGCTGCAGGGATTTTCGTAATTATCACAAGATGCGATAACGCGCGCTCTGTCACCCTGCCAAGAAAACATAGACCGCCGTCAAGCAATGGGGGTGGCCACCAACAAAGCTTGGAGCACAAGCCAGGTCTGTCGAGAGCAACACACTGCACCACTGGACTACCACTGGACCAGAACTAGACCAAACTACCAGTGCCAGTGGCCATGTTAGCACTCCAGACACACGACCAGGCGGCCAGGCTTTATAGAGCCTGTAGACCGAGCTTGTTAAAAAGCCATTGTAATCTGAGCTCTACAAGGGTATAAACCAAGGATACATAGAGGATTGTGTTGCATCTCGAGTGGCTCTTCTCACATTTTTAGCAGGCACTCCAGTAGATGCCTTAAATCATACAGATGGCAAAGGAAGTCCTGTCAGCAAACCGGACCGGCAGATGATGAAATGTAAGAAATCACTCAATCTGCCAAGAGAGAGAGAGCTCTTTTAAAGTAAATCACGCTTGTGCATTAACGCGTCCCCATGTGCAGAAGTGTCTGCTGAAACGTGGTGGGTCCTGCTTTTATGAATCTGGCACATAAAAACATAACAGACTTGTTACACATGCAGGTGTTATTCTATCTAATGTCCAAAAAATGTTGATTAGGTAACAGAGCCTGTTTTGTGAGCACTGCACAGACTTTACAGTAAGTAACTAGCACTAAGGCGTAACGTGAAAGAGAGGGTCTGTAAGAGATAGAGAAGCTATGTTAGCTGTTTTTGGAGATATTTTTGTCTTGCATAGCTGTTGTTCAGCTCACAAGTGCAGACGGAGGAAATGCTTGAGCAATTAGCAAGGGGGTTGTAAAAACGTTGGTGTGTTTTGATTCAGTAGACCACATCAAACGGTCAGAAGAACGTCTTAAACAGGTGCTTTGACTGAAGATCTACAGTAGATCATATGTAGATCATATTTTGACATTGGGCATGCCTAGGTCAGCAAAGCCACCAAATTTACTGTAGGGATAGTATGAATGCCTGCACTCGTAATTAAATGGGCAGTATCAAAAACAGGTTTTTTATTAAAGGTTCTTTAAGGAACCATATAGAACAGGTGGTCCAAGGCAGTCAATTGGACAAAGCACCATTTAAACATCTACATGGTTCTTTGAGTTGTCATGGTTCTAGATATAACCATTGCCTTTATTTAAAAAAAAAAAACCTTCTAAGGGTGTTGATGTCTACTATTGTACTTTTGTGTGTGTGTGTGTCTAAGCAAAGAAAGGCTCTATATGGCTCTGAAGGTTATTTTGACTTATAACAATAGTGGAATCAGACGAAGATCCTTAGAACCATTGCCTTTTCTAAAGAAACCTTGAAGAACCTCCTTTCTAAAAGGTGTGGCTCTACTGCTTCTGCTCTTTAGACAAAGGTCTCTTAATGGTTCTTGCAACGTCTTATTAACAAATGTTCTTTAAAGAACCATCCATTAAAAGGTTCAAAGGTGGTTTTACCATGACATTGCTCCAGAGATCCCTTTTTAGCATCTTTATTTTGAAGAGTCTACATGACTGTGGTGTTCCACCAGCCGACGTCACACACAGGTCTGGTTTGGACCACTGCTTCTGTCCACGCTGCCATCCTTTGATCGCGGATTATTCTCTTCTAATCCCGGCGAGTCTGTCATCCACGCTCTGTTCTTCCTCTTTTCATTCTGCCGCTTTCGTTCACAAACCTGAGGCGAGGGAGGAGAGGGGAACGCTGACTAGATTCTCTTACATCTGCCTTCAATGGCTGCAACCTGAGTCCATGCGGAAGGGGGAAACTCTCAGATCCTGCCTAATCCTTCTGTTGTGGCCAAGCTGCCATGCTCGCGCCTCGCTTCGCAGGTGTGGCTTCAGGCCCACAGAGCACTTCACCTCAGATGTGCTCTGTGTTAGCATTGCCTTCAGAGGGCCTGGGAGATGTATGGGTGTATATTTCATTTAGAATTGAACAAAGTGATGTTCCCGATGGTCTTGAGCTAGTAGAGCTAATCTTCAGTGGTTGGGCCTCAGCTGTATCAAAGTGAACTACTGAAATGTGGACTTAAAACGCAGATGTTCTGATGCAGATGTTCTAAGCCACCTTTTGGGGCAAGGCCCTCCTAATCCCATACGCAAATAATACAGGATCAGGCTGCTTATGTGCAAGCACACCCTGCCTTGGTTCAAGGCTAAGCCCTTTTTAGCTTTGTGAACTTATGTAATTGCCGTTAAGAAGGGAAAACAGTGATGCTTACAGGAGCTTGAACCTGTAATGGATCAGAAATAAAAAGACAGTAGGCTACAGAATATATATATATATATATATATATATTTTTTTTTTTTTTTTATAGCACACACACACAGCTTGTCTAGTACCTGTAGAGTAGTATTAATACACTTGGACTTTACTTAATGCCAGGCCCCCTAGCATTGAGCATGGATGGTGCTCCATCCAAAACTACATTTAGTATATAACTGTATTAATATACACTATATATGTACACTATATTAATATACACTATCTGCTGGCAACTTTTCAGGAGAAGGAAACAGCTTTCTTAAATATAAGAGCCTTCTTCATAAATTTCAGTGTCTCTGTTTCGGTGAGCTCTGAAAGCAAACAATGACAACAAAAAATTAATTTGTTTTGCGGATGCATGTTTTTCCTCTCCGAGAGAGCTCTCGCAAAAACTTTCTGGCCAGTTAGCAGAGAGATCAAATGGATCAGCTCAAACGGCTGTGTGTTCTACATGACTGGCAGTGGGAGGCAGAGGCAGCCTGTGCGACCTCCGCAGGGAAACTGATGGGGATTATACAGGAATGCAGTGATTACACAAATATCAGACATGATTCAGATGTGCATCAACAATGCATTCATCCTCATGAGTGTAATCAGCTGGTGTAAGGCCTTGCTTTGTGACCTCTCAGGACCTCTCAGTTCTTTTGGACCTTAATGAGATAAAAGACTTGGACACTGACCACCAGAATCACTTCAACTCATCATACCAATAATCTGTCATGTTCTGTTTGACTTTTGGACACAGCAGAGCTTTTCTTACAGTTGCATATCAACAATGTGTTCTCTTTCGATTTGTAGGTATACTCGAAATCAAGTCTGTGGATGTTGGCATTGTGGCTATCAAAGGGCTTGACAGCAACTACTACCTTGCAATCAACAAGAAAGGGGTGGTGTATGGAGCGGTAAGTTCTTTTTTTTCAACTTGCAGCTGCGCACACACATATGTATATATATATATATATATATATATATATATATATATATATATATATATTTACACTATATGTCCAAATGTTTGTGGACACCCCTTCTAATGAACACATTCAGCTAATTTAAGTTGCACCATTGCTGAGACAGTTCTACAAATGTGCACACACTAGTTTCTGTAAAGTAGTATTGCTAATACTATAGGACTCTCTGGAGCATATACACATATACCCATTGGCACCATGCCTAATGCCAGGTGTGGAATAGAGGGGTAAAAAGCACCCCAGCATTAAGCTGTGGAGCAGTGGAGCTGTGTTCTCTGGAAAGATGGTGCTCCATCCAATATTTTTGCGATGAGGAGGGGTGGTGATCATTTAGTATCCTGACCTCAGTAACAGTCTTGTTGATGAATGTCTTGTCCCGCCACAGACACTTCTGTGAGAAACAGAAAATATTAAAATTTAAATATTAAAATAACCTTGAGTTCAAATCGTAAATTTTATACTTAGCAATATCAGTCAGACTAACTGTTCACTTCACTACTATGTTTAGCAGCAGAAGTGCAGGGTAGGCCCAGTGCTTCTTTAGCAGGTCTCTGAAAGATCAGTGAAGGCTCAGGGTCTTTGATGTTGCCTGAGCCCCTGCTCTATTTCTCATGTCCCTAGGCCCTTAAAAAGCCTCGGGTCCTTTTAAAGGACAGTTCCACTCCATTGCTTGTAAATAATCCCCTAGCAAAAGTCGGCTTCGGCAAAGGGGTTCTGTCATCTTCGAGAAAGTAAGCTGAGAAGCCCCTTTTCCTTACACAGTAGTCTCTCCCCAAATACTGCTCCATGCATGTAGCAGCGCTCCATTCACCGTCCAGCAACACAATCCACAGCTCGGCCTTTGTTCCTCGCCCCCTCCAGCTCCACCGGCTCCATTCATCTGCTCTCATGAATTGCAAATGTTACCTGAAACAGGAAAAAATGGTGGCTTATGTCTGGGAGAAGTAAAATTAAATGGGAAAGAACCGAAAAAAGAAAAGAAATAAAACAATAACAACACATCAGTGACGCAAAAGCTCACATTCGCATTGTTACAGCCCTTATAAAAGTGAGGGAACATTAGTAGGCCAGATCTTTCTATCCATCCATCTATCCATCCATCAATCTGCAGAGATTAGGTTGCCTGTAAAAGTAGAAACAATGCAAAATTTTTCTTGAAAATCAATCAGCCAGTTGAAACCAACTGAACCAGTCATCATCTCACAAGTGGTGCTGAACGTTCTGCTGAATGCTAATGTTCTGTTTCTGCTCTCCAGAGGGAGTTCGGCACTGACTGCAAGTTCGTAGAGAGGATAGAGGAGAACAGGTACAACACCTACGCCTCCGCAGAGTGGAGGAACAAGAAGAGGCCCATGTTTGTGGGCCTGAGCGCCAACGGCAAGCCTATGAGGGCCAAAAAGACACGAAGAAAAAACACTGCCACACATTTTCTGCCCATTCCCATTCCATAACCACAGTCCTGTACAAGCCCCGCCCTACCCATCCCCCCCGCCCCCCCTCCTGGGAACAGCTTACTGCACTGAGGAAAGACTTGGAATTTTCTATGATATACAGAGACTGTTTTTTAAAGGAAGGCACTATGTAAAGGAACTTATATGAACTCGTTCTCAATGAGTCTGCTTGATGTCATATATTTGTTTTTAAGTTATTGGCACCAGAGAAAATATGAGATGTTTTTCGACGCCAAATCCTTTCCAGTGGATGAAATGTTGGACCAAAAGGACAGAGGAGGAGGAATGGCCACCCTCTCCCTGAACGAACTAAAGATGCATTTCACAGAGTGTATTACTTGTGTTTATTTGTGTGCGTGTGTGACCTTTGAATGCAGTTATTTATGCTGTACTAACTCATGCAAGACTTTCTTAATGGACGGTTGTGTGCTCTGTGACTCAGTGGACTGCTAGTAGCGCAAACACTTAACGGAAGCACTTGCTCAAGGTGCGAGAGTGAGGGGCCAAGACAGAGGAACTGCATTCTACGAGAAGAACCTAGCCAAGGTAGCACCATAGCATAAACGAATCTAACAAAATCCTTATTTACATGCAAAGCCACTGTATTTGATAGCTCCATTCTTTACCTGACTGCTTTTGAATAAATTATTTATTTTATGTAATATTTAAAGGAATACAAAGGCAAAAAACATGGAATGGACATTTTTTATCAGTTATGCTCCTCTTTTTAAAGCTATTCTATCGGTTAAACATGAATAAATAAATATATTTCTCTTTACTGCAGAATTTGTGTCCATTGTACATTGCTTTTTTCACATTAAGTGAACACCCTCTTGTATCAAACATTGTCACAGTAAAGGTTTTGTAAATTAGGTCACAAATAAGCTGATCTTCAATAACACAGAACCAGTTAAGTGGCAGAAAAGCGAACAAAAATTATTTAATAAATGACTGGTCCAAAAAATGTTCAAGTTCATTACTGTATGGTTGAGTGCCATTGCCTGGATGATAATTAGACTCATTTACATATTTAAAATAAAGTTCGAAATGAAAACTTATTGTACCTTTCAGACTGTAGTTATGCATGGCATTGTGTCAGAAGGCTATCCTTCATTCCACAAGGATTTCTGTGAGCTATTATTTCAAAACACACAAATAATAAAAGAAACATGCCCAGGATAGTCTCCACTTACAACCACAAGCATGTCTAGCACATAATTGAGTGTCAGTCACAACAGAGACACACTCAAACACTTAAATACCCTTTAGGTTTCTGCTGAATTTGTGTAATGCCAACCTCATGATCATCTAATTAGACAAGCTTTACCAAGGAAGCTATCAGTTCATACCTAAATAAAAAAGCAGCTCTATATTTATTTACACACATTTATTTGCACATCTACAGTTACAACCTTCCCAAGAAATATGTCTGAAAAAACTCTTTTAATGAGATCCACTCAGCATGAGCACTACTTCAAATGTTTATGGACACCTCTTCTAATGAATGCTTTCTAATGAATACTTTAAGCTGCACCCATTGCTGCCTCCACAGATGTGCAAAAGCACATGCAGCTTGTCTAGTCCCTGTACAGAAGTATTGCCAATAGAATAGGACTCTGGGGTAGATAAATATGATAAACATCCTGACTTTACAGACACTCTTGTCACTGAATGCAAACAAATCCTTACAGAAATGCTCCAAAATCTAGTAGAAAGCCCTGTCTGGACAGTAGAGACAGTTACTTTTTTAATACTCTTGATTTCAGAAGAAACAATGAATGAGCAAATGTCGCAATACTTTTGTATATAGTATGGTGTATAGATTGTTGCTGTCACTCCAAATTGGCAACTTTACAGGAAAAATCAATGTCATTTTAAATTAAAGTCAATACAAAAATATTACTTCAAGTAATTTTGGAGCATTTTCTGGCATGAAAATCTGTCTCAATGTAAAGAACAGATACGTAACCATCTTAATTTCTTTCTGAAAGTCCCACTTTCTCTGTTTTAGGAATTTGCAGTGGTATTAACTATGAATGTCTATATCAGATATCTGCTCTGGCACTTGTCAGCCCTATTGTATACACTGAGTTTAGGAACATTTATCTAATAGGAAATGATTCGCCTGGTCGTGGTCTGTCTGCTTACTTGTGTGTGTGTGTGTGTGTGTGTGTGTGTGTGTGTATATATATATATACACTCACTAAGGAACACTGAGTGTACTATCACGGGGTAGGTCCTCCCTTTGCAACATTATTTCTTTATGGCATGTTTTTTTCCACAAGATTATCACACAGATTTTACACATAGAAGTACACTGGCTTGGAAGGCCACTGAAGAACACTGAACCAGTTCGAGACATGGTGCATTATCATGCTGGAAGTAGCCGTTACAAGATGGGGAAATTCTGGTCATGAAGTGATTCACATGGTCAGCAACAGTACTCAAATAGACTGTGGCATTCAAGTGATGATTGACTGGTATCAACAGGCGCACAGTGTGCCCAAAAACATTCCCCACACCATTACACCACCTCCACCAGTCTGGACTGTTGACACAAGGCAGGTTGGGTTCGTAGATTTATGCAGCTGGTGCCAAATACTGACCCTGTTTCAGCAGAAATTGAGATTCATCAGACCAGGCTTGGTTTTTCCAGTTTTCAAATGATCAGTGTTTGCGCCAACTGCAGCTTCAGCTTTCTGTTCGTGGCTAAGATCGAACCCAATGTGATCTCCTTTGTTGTAGACCATCCACTGCAGTTGTACAGATCAATTATTTGAGTTACCGTAGTTTTTCTGTCAGGTCTAACCAGTCTGACAATTTGCTCTTTACCTTTTTTTCATCAATAAGGCATTTCCTTCGGCCACAACATTAATACCACCTCCTTGTTTTTACACTCACTGTCCAGTTTATCAGCTCCACTTACCATATAGGAGCACTTTGTAGTTCTACAATTACAGACTGAAGTCCATCTGGTTCTCTGCAAACTTTGAAGGCCTCCTTTCACCCTGTTCTTTAGTGGTCAGGACCACCACGGAGCAGCTATTATTTGGGTGGTGGGTCATTCTCGGCACTGCAGTGACACTGACATGGTGTGTTAGTGTATGTGCTGCACTGGTACGAGTAGATGAGACACAACGGTGCTGCTGGAGTGCTGCATGTCTTATTTAGGCCTGTCACTATTGATTATACTAATGATCACATAATCTATTGATTATTTTAATTAATAAACTTCCTTTTTAGAGGACAGAGAATAAAATGAACAAAACTAGATTCTTACATACTTTCCTGGAAATAGATAAACTAGAAAGCCTTTAATCATCATGCATATATATATTTACAATGTCTTGTTTTTTTCTTTTTCTGTACTACACACCTCTGGCGATCCTACCCATGTGTTACTCTCCACTCTCATCTACTAATTATGCTCCCCACCCTCTCAGTGACAAGCAGAGGACGTGTGGGATAATGTAAATATTAGTTAGCTGTTCATGAGCTGATTCTAATTATCCCTGATGTAATGTTTTTCCCGTAAGCACTACTAAACCAGGTCCTGCAGTTACCAAGATAACAGAGAGAGAACGGAGGGTCGGGGGTGGACAGACACGGGGGTATGGGTGTGTTCCCCAATGGATCAATCAGTGTCAATCACGGCCCATATGTCACCTCCTTACGCAAGCACAGTAGAATGCCACGCTTTTCGGTGAGGCGACTGACTTTTAACCATAAGCGTTATCCCAAAGTGTTTCATGCTTGTGTAACAAAGGTTGATAAATGACGATGCACTTGAGCCAGATTTGACTCAAAGGGTTTCTATGCTTCCCCTCCTTTCAAGTGTAGAGAGAGCTTGTGTGTTTGTTTACGTCCTTTTGGGTTTTCCATAAACCAGCCTTCATCTACGATTAGACCAAAATGGGTTCAAGACACTAATGTGATTGAAGTCTCCACTCATTAAAGCAGAGAGATTAGCGGACAGCTCAGCAGCATTTCTTACCCTCTGGCCTTACTTGCGCACACCACAGAAGTGAGGATGGTGTGTAAATAGTGAAAAACAGCCCTGCTTACATAGTGTATATGCATAAAGTACACTTCACCGTGGCATTTAGCAGTGCTGATCATTTAAAAGTCTGTTAGCATGCCGCCTGGTCAACCGCCCCAGCTTTCTTGGGGCGAAACCTCAGATTCGGGTTTTTTAACCTTTTTGTATATAAACTTGCTAAGAGCAACACATTCAAGACGCATCATACATATTCAGCGTGCAGGCCTAAAGGAATTCCCATATGTTTACCTAAGCTGAAATATATATTATAGCCTTCGCAGCTTCACAACTTGACTCTCTCCCCAGAGGAATCTGTGGCTTGTTGACCAAACCACAGCAGCAGCTGTGAATATTTCATTCCAGAGAGGTTGCTTGGAGAGCACCGGTAGACAGGGCAGATTTTAATAGCCCTTGCGGAGAGCAGCTCTGCAGTATTTTTGGACCTGGACGTGGTGACGTTGAGCCAGGCCCAAGGAGTTCCAGTAACAGTGTGAGCTCCTCAACATTAGAGAAGCTCAACGGGCCTCTGCAGAGCATCGAAGCTGGTGTCAGCGAAAATCAAAGAGCAACACGGCTAAATATAGTTTGATTTTCGGGCCGCGCTTGCTTGCAAACGCAGAGCCAGTTCAGACTGAGGTTTGGACCTGCAATGATCTCTAGAGGTTTCCAATTTCTGTTCAGCAGGTGTGTCAAACATTTGCCTTGGCTTTGGCCGAGATGAGGCATGTGTTTATCAATTCAGCTTGAGTGAGTGAGAGAACTGCAGAGACGGAGAGGCTGCCAACACCAGGCAACATCAACCTTTCAGGAGAACAGAGCACTGAATTTACAAACTAATACGAGGCCATATTTTGACTCTGTATGGAATTTAATATGCCCAGAGCTTGGTGGTGTTTTTCGATTAAATTACTTAAGCATCAAACATAATTAGGAGAAGAAAAAGACATGGTGGGTTCTTCTGTTCAGTTGAAAAAGTGAAGCACAATTTTCACGAGAAATTCCAGAACTTTAGACCACGAAATTTTAGAAAGGAAAGTTACCTTAGCATGGTTTCAAACCCTCTCCGTGGTTTGAAACCATGATGAGGTGGAGAAGGGAAGAAAGTCTCTACACTTTAAGCTGTGTTTGTTGGCTGTTTGTAATAATTACACAAAGTTAATACAGGAGGTTGGCCGCCATCTGCCGCCTCGGCTGCTAATAAAGCTGGTGTTTATTGTGCCTGTAAACCACATAAGTAACATTTCACTAATAACTTTGTTTACAGAACAACAAATGAGCTTGATTAAAGACTATATAAATGGAAATAGACCTGCTTTGGGTGTTAATAAATGCAAGGACTTGACATTTTTGAAGGTAATTCAATCATTTTCTTCTCCCCAGGCAATTAAGTGAATATAAACAGAGTCTGGTAACAACTCAGTCTCACTTTGGAGTCTGGCTGTTTGCAGGACCTTTAACAGCAGAAAAATGGTTCTTTGTTGTTAATGTCCATTTTTCTGACTCATGCCTGGGCCGTGTGTGCTAATAAAAGTGCTGCATTGAGTTGATTTGATTCATATGTGTACATCATTTCTACATGAACAAAATACATGCACAAAATCAGCACAGTTATTCCCAAAGGTAAGTAAATGTAATACACACTGTTTATTTGGAAATGACGCCAGTAGAGTGCCCAGTCCTGGAGAACTACCATCCTGCAGAGTTTAGAGCCAACACACCTGGGTCTAATATTCATGCCCCTGAAGGCCTACATTACCTAAATCAGGTGAGTTACAATGGGGTTGGAGCTAAATTCTGCAGGGTGGTACTTACCAGGACCAGGACTGGAATTTACTTCAGATGTCAGGTCGTGTTGCAAAGTATTCAGTGCTTTTCAGTGTCAGTCTCTCCAAAGGATGTGGACTAATGTCAGGAACCCAACAATATCAAACTCAAATATTATTATTCATCAAAAATGAGCATTTCTCAAAGCAAACAAAACATCAAGGAGCTAGATTCTAGCTCTTTAATATAGCTTATACATTATTCCCAATACATTTTGTCTCCATATTTTTGATGAACAACTTGTCTCAAAGTCTTTCTCTGATGTGTGAATTCAGTATGATCATACTGAAGTATTTCTAAATGATGAAGAACTGCTTCAGAACCACGGACAGCTCTGACTTTATACATTATTGTGCTGATTTGAAGAGAAAAGCACACTTTTGAACAGTAACTGAGAACATAACACTCCAAAGCAAAGTTACAAATGAGTAAATGTCAGTGATATATTAAACCATAAATCATTGCAGATATTTGGAGTTCAATTTTGAACTGTGCGATATTCCAGTATTATAGTATTACAAATGTTTACTCAGCAATATCACTATAAAAACAACTGGAAACAAGAAGACGCTGGTTTGAAGTATTCATGGGCTTTAAACTGATATGTAATAGTGTGCTTGTTTAGATAACCTATTCATTTTGTTTTATGCAATGTATTATTTTAGAGTTTAGAGAAACTGCTTTTTATCACATAAAATGTTGAACTGAAAAAACATTTTTACAGCAATTCTTTAAAGTCATGGTATTGAAGGCATTCTAATGTGCATTTGTGTATAACAGGTGTATTTATTTCACTTTAAAAGTAAGTAACCTTACAGCCTGATGGGTAAGGGATTGTCTGACTTTTAACGATAGTGTACACTTGTTTGGAGTTATATAGGACCATTTTTCTATAAAGAACAACAGGGTTTTTATCATAGAGAAGAACATTTTAACCAGGCAAAGGACCATTATAGGAATCCAAGACCCTATTCACACCTGGTCACTTCATGTGTAGTATCTTGATTGTATTTTGATAAGTCTTTAGACACATGCATTTACATGGTAGTCAAATGCGTCTCTGGTTAGACTGAAAACTGTCTAAATATGCAAATTCACTTGTTGCACAGAAATTACTACTGGTGTTCTGTTGTACTTGGAGGAGTTTTGGTTGCTGAATGTGTCTTGGAGAGATGGATGTGTTTACACTGTTATAACGTGGCACAAATGCATCTCAGACCATCTCCTGAAGTGGTTCCAGTAATCAGATTGGTATGCGGTTTAAAAGAGTCTTGGGTGCGTTTACACTTGCATTTCTTTTGTGTACTGGCCTTATCCAGATCCTGATACTGAAAACACATGAAGGGATCAGGTGTGAACAGTAAAAAGCTCCTAAAAATATATACTACCAAAGTATAAAGTAAGATTTTTTTTTTTTTAAAAAGACCAAAGACTCCAACAATAGTAGAAATAGGATTTTGCAATAAAATGTGCATACAATGTTAAAAACAGTAGAGTGCAGCACAGGTTAGTGCAATACTCTAGCAGCTATTTTTCTAAAATAAATAACAGGTCTGTGCAAAATGCAAAGGGCAATTTATTCACAATAAATGAGCAATAAATGAGTCCAGTGACACAGTGAGGTATTATGTAGTGCAATGTTTTCACATTTTCTGTGTGTGTGTGTGTGTGTGTGTGTGTGTGTGTATGGAGGTTGAGAAGTCGGATTGCTCGTGGGAAATAGCTGTTGCAGAGTCTTGTCATGTTGAACCGGATGCTGCGATACCTTCTTCCTGATGGCAGGAGGGAGAATAGTTTGTGTGAAGGGTGGGTGGGGGTCATCCGCAAAGCAACCAGCATGCGGGCGGTGTAAATGTCCATAATGGATTGGAGAGAGACTCCAATGATCCTCTCAGCCGTCCTCATTATTCTACTGTACTATTATACATATAGATTTGCTGTATATGAAGGATATATGGGATGTTGTTATTACTCATACAGGTGCATTAACACTGTTAACACAGTACAAATGTTGGCACCTTGTATCTTAATTTTGTTAATTTTTTTACTCTTGACTTGGTGTGAATCTGGCAATCATCCTTTACATTGTGTAAAAATGTCATGATGAATGGATCAAAAGAAATGTTCCAAAGTTAAGAAGAGTTTTTCCTACTCCTGTAAATTTGCCATTTTGGAAAAACAAAATTTTTGTGTGACAGTAACAATATACAGTGCGTGTGTGTCTGTGTGTGCATGTGTTGGTGGGGATGGGGTCAGTGGGCGTTTTTTGTGTACACTACAGAGAAAAGTACAATAGGCTGCAGGCACTGAAGTACTGCTGGTCTGCTAGTGCTCCTCTTCAAGGCCACATTGCATCATTACTAAACACCAGCATGGACATCTGGCCTTGACATGATGTTTCCCTTTTATCACCTGCTCAAAGCCCAGCAAAATAAGTCTGGTTCCTTTCAGAAAGACGTATACTTTAGCCTCTGCTAATTACTTACTGTATGGAAGTAGGGCTGATTTCTAAAATTGGAGACAGCAGGCACTTAAGTCTTGCAACAACTTTCTCTTTGTTAAAAACAACAACAACGAAAAAGCTGAGGTATAATAATAAACAGATCAAAGAAATATGCAGTCGCCCCCTGTAAATCTGTTCAAATAGCTGCATGTAGTATCTCCAACTAAATTATTTAGGCCTATAATGTACTAATGCAATTATTTGAACACTGAACTCAAGCAAAACCACAGATCCCAAAAATGAGCTAAATAGAATTCTTTTTCATTATTATTTAAATCAATTACTCATTTTAGATATTTGGGAAGCCACTGAGTATTTGGGTTGAACACATTTACACCACAGAATGTGATATGTTTGCATATCAAATCATTTTTCATGGGTTATGACAAATTTCAATCTTCCAGCAGTAACATGTGCCTAAGCTCTGCTTTCACAAGGCAAAGTAAAACTCAAAGTCTTTGTATTACATAAAGCCGTTGTCACTGTGATCTTTATTAAAAATACTCTGCCTACTGGGTCAGATATTGAGCAAAACTGTAAGGAATTTAGAGGGATTTCTGGATTGTATCCAAAGCTGCATGAAATAAAGTCTAACCACCCACAGTCTGCACACCAAATGCTAATAATCAGGGTTTTGAAATGTCAGATTCAATTGTGGTGAGCTGTGCTGGATGTTTCAACAACAGCACTCAGGGCTATAGTCAAATGTACAATGACAGGGCAATATCAGCACACAGAAAAATGAAAGATTGTGCTGATGATTATAGTTGGGAATTCTTTTGGTTTAACAATTGAAAAGTAGAATTTGAAAGAGAACTTGATGCTTTATTAAGGCAAAACATTGGTTCTTGGGGAGGACAGGTAAAGGACATGACTTGTTCATTGCTAATAATTTTGCTTCTTTTTAACAGTACACTTTAAAAATAAAGCTGCTTAGATAGCATAGAAGAATAATTTTTGGTCCCAGAAGGAACCTTTATGTTTTTTGTTTTTTTTAAGTCCCTTTTTTAAATAATTTAAGGTTGTTTACGCTCACAGCTTCTTGAAAAATGAAGCCATAGCTGTCCACCATGTTGCCAAATTTGCAACCAGAGGCGGCACCTACTACTTTAGTACACCCGCCCCCTTCTCCCAGACCAAGCATGTCTTAGACCACCTTCATTGAGCTTTAAGTACCGTACAGATCAGTTAACAGTAAAAGTTTAGCTCATGTAAGTCCAGTATTCCATGTAATGACCAGAAAGACCACCGGTCTCTTCCAGCCAAGGCTGTCAGTCACTTTATTCCTAAGTGTAACCCAATATTGGTCCATTTTTTATTCTCCACCAGTTTTTAAACCATTATTTTGCTAAATGGTAAAAACATACCTTATACCATTCAGCAGAAAAACAGGAAGAGAATAAAAATGACAAATGAAAAATAAGAAAATGAAAAATGAGGTGGAAAATGGGCTGTTTTGTCATTGAAACATACAGGGATCGGCAGAGCTACACAACATACTATGACTAGACAGCAGAGGCGCTAGACCTGTGGTTCCTTCACTTTTGAGAGAGACTTGTTTTTACAGTCATTATATGGAAACAAATATGGTTAATTGGCATCCCCCAAAAGCATCTTTATTTTTAAGAGTGTACCAACTTCTGCAATCAGGCCTTCTGCCATCACCGCAAGCAATGTTAGTTATGAAATACTGTACAAAACACTGAGAAAAAGCAATACTTACATTAGAAAATGCAATGTGTTGCAAAGTGTGAGAAATAAGGAGGTTTATTAATGATGTTGGAATGATTTCTCCTTTGTCTTTTATGTGAAACCAAAATAAACACTGTTAAATTGACTTCAAATGTAATTTTAATAGATTTCAGATTGAGACAGTAATTAAAGCAATGAGAACCAGTGCAGCATTTGTTATTCAACTTTTTTAGTTGAATTTATCAAAATGCGATTAAAACTACAACTAATAAAACTGACTTTTGAGTAATAATGTGGTCATGGTTGTGGATTTATTGTAATGCTATAATTCTGAGTGGCTTAAATGCCAGCATCTAATAACAAAGGAAAGCTAATTCTAAGGAAAATAAAACTCTAATAACATCATACTATAAGTTTAACTCATGGTATCTTTAACATGAACTGTTATCAGTCTATATATTTTTATGTGAGTAAAGCAGTGGTTCAAGCTGTACAAAGTTCTCACTACCTTAACGGTTTATCTTGTGGTACTTTGCTGGTAAAAGCATGCCAAGTGTACACATTTTAAAAGTCTTGCTCTTTTAGCAAATGTAAAACACATGCTTGCCACATATGTAAGCAATAAACATTTTCGGGCCCCACGTCCCCAATTTCAGCCGTCACACAACACAAGTGCAGATAATAACAACGATGACTGAACAAAACACATTTACTGCATTTAATTATTCGACTGGGTGTGTTTTCCCAAGGTCCAGTGAATTATGAATCAACATGTCAAAGCTCAACAACCGGGACGTTAACTGGTAACGCTAAACATGACATTCAGGTAATATAATAGAATGGAACTCAGTTGTGGCTTCTCACAGCAAATTATCTGTTACGCCCAAAAACCACTCTGCCAAGTCATGGTATTAACTATTGTTTTTATTTATAACATATTATAAGATTATTATTATATATTTGTCTGGGTTAAATCACAGGATCCTGTGATCATGTAGATGAAGGTGCTGAAAAGGGTTATTTGGAGTGCATTCAACTGTTTATTAAAGACAATCCACTGAAAAAGTTCTTCAGAAAAGGTTCTTTACTGGAAACCACTCAGATAACTCAGATAACTGAACGACCTAAACCTTAAAGTTGCCATGAAATGCATTTATTAAGTATTATTATAAGCTGTTAGTTGATGTTTACATAGTAAGTTTGTGATATTGGTTGGGGCAAAAATGTCCTATTTACCCCTCTGTTGTTTTGTCTCAGATTGAAACACACTGATTTTCCTCTCATAGTGGATTTGTGGGAAAGCAAATGATAAATCTTGCTCTTTTTGGTTGGTTTAATGCACCGCAACGGCTCACAAGAGCCACGTAGAATAGCACAGCATACCATAGCATAGCTTTGTTTTTCAGCACTGTAACAAGAATAATTGTAATTATTAATTGTAAATATTTTTGTAATTATTTCCAAGTCTTTTCAGATAGTGTGGATAGTGTCCACTTGGTATCCTCTCTGTGTTTGTTTCATTGAGGGAGTGGATGATGGAGAGAAAAGATGGTAGAGATGGTCATCTAGAATGCTGTTAGGCCAGAGATGGTAGTTCTGGGTTTGTTTTTTAAATAGACTTATTTTACTTATTTTATGATAGCTATATCACTTCCATGTACACAGCTCTCGTTGTTTAACTGTGCAGCGATAAATACAGATTTGTATTTGTTAAAGAACTTTTAAAGAGACGAACTGAAGTGATCAACCATAGTTAACATCGAAGCATTTCTTCCTAATGGCTGCTGTTCTGTTCTTCAGCTCCTAACCACTGGCTCAATTATTTGACTTTCCAGAAACAGTGGCATGCTTTTTGTGTGGTCATCCAAACAGACGAATGTCTCAAGTGGCATCTGTTGTTCTCCTCTAAACAACTGTAAATTATTAGTGTTGACTCAGGAGGCAGAGGGGAAAGGGATTCTTTCTGCTGCAGTGACACTGCAAAAATGAACCAGTGCGGTTGCCATGAAAGAATTATGGTGCAGACTTTATGTTGCACGTGTTAGTGAAAGGTGGGAGGAGAATGGGGTCTTGGAAAAGGAAGAGGCAGGGTAGAAACATATTTCATAAGGGCCGCTAAAGCCTGGGTTCTTGTTTTAAGAGAAAATAAGAGAATGATACAGAGAGAAGGCATCTCTCATTGGCTTCAATTTCCTTATCTCTTCCCTTCTCTGTTTTCTTTCCAATATCCTTGTTCCATATTTTTTCCCTTCTTTTTTCTCTTGCTGCTCTCCAAGTCATTGCAACATGTACTTGAAACTAGCAAACTTCTCAGTGTCTGCTCTTGATAACAAATCCCATATGTTGTTAAAATGTGGATGCTTTCTTCTGTGAAATTGATCAGAGTGCTGCGTCAGTTGGTTACAGCACTCACAGTTTAAAGCCCCCCCCACTATCATTCCATTTTTCTTACACAGACACAGATCATTTGGCTCACTTGTTACATTGTAACAAGTCTCCTTCCAACACCTCAAAATGTCTACGTCCATTGTCTGGTCTAAATCTTACACCAAGATAAATTTAGCCCATTCTTATTCTCTTTAGCCCATAAATGTCAGTGTTATTACTTAGATATTAATTTTAAAAGTGCCACAGAAGGCATTTATTTATCATTTTAATTGCTCTCTGTCGCCTGAGTGTTAGCATAGTCATAACTTTCTTCTTAGCATCATAATTATTCCTGCCAATGTGAGGCTTACCGGTAAGGTGCAGCTAGTGCAGCCTGATCTTAAACACTACTAGGCTAGAATGAGACCCACATTAGGGTTTTGGACTTGGCTCATTCGCAGCCCTCTTTTACATATGCCAAATCTCATTTTTCCACTCTGCCAAGATTAAAACAATTTCTTAGTTTAATTTCCATGTTTTAAGGGGCTTGTATCCTACATTTGCTTGTATTTCATTTGTTTATTGACCAAAAGTCAATAACTGATTTTTACATTTCCCATCATCTCTTTAGTCCTTAGAATTAAATAGTTGTGTTTTGATACTGTGCTCTTAAGTCGGGTAAATGACAGTTGTCACAATAGTGTGTCAGCTGTGTAAAACAGGATATTTTGTCTCTTAATTGCTATATATATATTTTATGGAGTGAAAAGTGAATGGTATGTTGTTAAACAATATTTTCATACTACATCCCTTTTTGTCTTCCCGTGATATGGGCCCTTATGCTTTGTGACTTTTATTACACCCTAAGGATTACTAATCAGTAACTACATGCAAAACAGTAGTTATACGTTATAACAGTGAGGGGAAAACACTGGTGGTTCCAAGAAGTTTAAGAGGTTGAGATATCTAGTGCATTATTTGGTAAGTGCTATAAAACACATATCAATGACATGATATATCAATGACCACATCAGACTACTTGATTATGACAGCTGTGAACAGTATTATGACAAGTGGACACTGTTTCCAATTTCCAGTCAGTACAGTGAGGAATTGTATGGACATATATGGGCCTGTACAGTTTAAGAACCTAACATGTTGTATGCTTGAAATGGTTGGTTTCTTTTACCTTGATATGGGATACAGTCTATCAAAACTTCAAATCAGACTGGCCGTTTTAAAGTCCGATCATTAAAGTAGACCTAAACTGGCCTGTCTGCCAAGGCCCAGGTTAGTTGACACCCTTGATGTACAAAGCAAGTTTTTTTCCCCCTTCCCCTTCCTCATCAAAGAGCTCCTTCTCTATCACAGCCTTAAAAGCAGCCTCCTATAGCAGCAGCTGCCCTCCCCTGCCTCTCCTTCCCCTGCTGAAATGTGGACCTGCTCACTCTGAGGGTCTGTCTTTTCTCACCTCCACTCATTTAGGCCTTGATAAGGGCCCTCCAGCTGGGGCTCAGCGGGGCTGCGACGCTTCAACTCGCAATGCTTCAGCGCGCCGCACTCATTTCCACACGCTCCGATTGGCCCACAGCATCACCCTTCATTTTACAAGAAAGGCACTTTTAACCATATGTACACAATACAAATTAAGTTTACCTTGGCCAGCGAGGCTTAAAAGCCAATGTCCTCAACCCTCCTTTAAAAGAGCTAAATAACTGAGGAGGGTCCGACATCAAAAGAGAGAGGAAACCGGGGGGGATGAGGTGGGGAGTTGCTGGGGTGATGGTTGGGGGGACTGAGAAGTCTTACCAGACTTGGAGGGCTCAACATAGGGGAAAAGATGGCTGGGTGCCATGCCGTGTAATTACTAAAAGTGTCTGCTGCTCTTCTAATGAATGTTTGTAGTGTAGATATTCCAATCCCAACAGTCCAGTTTCTAGACTTTTTAAGACAGTGTAAGGCGTGTTTATCTTTAACCTGTTTCACATGTTTACTGTGAATATCTTAGCAACTAAAAGCTTCTTAAATGTATTAATACATGCAATATCTACATATCTCCACTATTACACTACATTAAGACTATTATGGGAATATTCTACTAAGACATTTTACTTTATTTCACCAGCTTTGCACTATAACATCTTACAAGCATTTTTGCCAGTCGGCCTAGCAATTTTGCTTTCTGATTGGCTGAGTGAGGGACTGACTGACAAATGTTCATGTACAAAGACTGCCACTTGTTTGCTTAGAGAAGACAGGACTACATTTTGCCACAAAGCTAACAAGTACATGTGCTGCCGAGAGGACAGGAGAAGAGAAATAATCTCACCCAGCATCGCGACGGCAGCATTAACATCGCTACCATGGCGATCGGCTGCCTCGCCCAGCATTGCTTCTGCAGTGTTAACATCGCTATTGTGGAATTTGCATCATTGCTTTGCCGCCACCCTCACCCAGCATATCTAGCACAGTGTTAGCATCACAATCAGCATTGCTGCCATGGTGTTTTCATTGCTGTTGCGGGGTTAGCATCGCTACTGCGCCGGCTGCCAGACTCGCACAGCATTGCTACAGCGACGTTCTTGTTCATGAGTCCATGTTCATGAGGTGCTCGGCCCTTCACCTCTAAAAAATTGTAAATATGTGGTCTACATCTTAAGGCTCGGAGGGCAAGGCTTGAATATTTTACCAGTACATGAAGAATAATAGATTCATTTTATGCCACAGAACCTTTTTCACAATAAAGAGCAGATATTTTGGTCCCAAACTCCCCTTTGTTGAAATGCCATTGATAGTTTTATGCAGCCAATCGCAGTCCAGCAAAACTAGGCTTGCCTGTTTTTTCGTGTTTTAGAAAATAAGATTAGAAAAGATTATCTAATTGTATTCAGAGAAACAATCAACAAAACTTACAGTGGCCCTAGAATACAAATCTGTATATACCTATATATACATCTATATTTGTATATATGAACCTATGATATGGAACCTCAAACACTGTTGTCTCTATTGAAGTGAAATGAGTTGTAAAATGGGTTACAGACCAGGCCTTGTGACTATGGCTTTTCCTGCTCCTGCTCCTCAGAAGGGGAGCTCACACTTGAGAAGAAACAAAGCTAAGTCCATCTCTTCTTTCCAACATCCGCTGTCTTAAAAACATTGAACTTCCACACTGACTGCCCAACTACCAAACTGGAGCTAAACACACATCAGAAAGTAAAGCACTGGCCTATTTCTAAGTCTCTTCAGCTTGCTAACAGCACATCATGGTGAAAGAACACAACAGCAAACGAGTTGGGAATAATTACAGTGTTTTTGTTAGCGTTAAAAATATGCTATAATATGCGGCTTCTGCAAGCTTTTGTTAGTGCTGTAAACCAGCCAATAAAAACAGAGCTTATCTTTTCCCAAGAACGCAGCACAAAACACAGCTTGTGACCAAATAACAGGTTTGTAAATAGGCTTGTAACACCAAATCTGAGCATTTTTTGTCCCAACCAAAGTCACACACTTTCTATTTATATGTCAGATAACAACCTAAAATACTCAGTCAATGCATTTTTTACAAGAAATTGAAGGAATCTTGTATTGTGACCTAGATTTCACTGATATCTGCTTTTCATTACTTTTGCAGCATCAAGCCAATCTATCAGCACCTCTACACAACCAAAGGAGCTTTAATGATTGCAATAATCGTAACTCACACCAGTTCAAGAGTCACTTTAATTCCTACCTCAGTAAAAGGGTTAACTGGCCTAATCTGAGCAGTGACGGATGATGAGGGCCTGAATGGTAATGCCTGTGCACATCACATATATCCTGCCGCACATATCCCGGCTATATAAAGACCGGCATGTGGTTAATGGGGTTAGTTTCCACTGGTGTTCCCATATGCCCTGACTGTAACCTGTAGGGGGAGGCTGGTTATGGCACACTGAGCCTGCTGTCAACCCCCATTTACTGCGGCCCTGACAGCGGTCACCCCACAGACCCTCACACACAGGCTATCTAAACCACAGCACAGGTCCAATGCAGAAACAATCTCTCTGAATTTCAGCCGAAGTGGAACTCTGACACTTTACAGTGTGGTGAAACAAATTACGGCACGCCAAATTTTTAGGGCTATAATAACTGCCCTGAGGGCAGGAGATGCTATATTAAGTGCAGAAAATATCAAGCACAGCTCAATCTGCTTTATCCTTTATCCATTACTGGAAATTTGGTGCCAAATCCCCTAGTTTATGTGTACAGGCCTGCTATAAAAATGAAAAAATTCATAGTTGCAAATCTTTTTTATTATATGTTGTTTCAGGGTGTTTTTTCCCTTCATCAACATTTTTCATTCCGTAAAATTCAGATTTATGTGACTACATGTGGTTTCAAGCAGAAACATCCACAAAGCCAAGCCAAAAATGTCTGCAGGGTAAACGCCAAAGTTTCAATTAGCATACTGCACCATCAAGCAGAACTTTGCAATCTGGCGTTACCTGAGCTTAAAAAGCACACGCGAAGGAACGCTCCTCCATCTGAACGCTTGTAGCAGCCAGCGGTAGTCTAGCCAAGGGCCCCTACTGCTGTGTGTCTGCTTTGACCACAAGAATGACACGGCCAGCTTTATCTGATGTTTTATCAGCACCTACAGGCTTATCTCCTGATATATCCTCCAGCCCTACAATCTGGAGATAAAACCAAGATGCTCCTCTAGTGCAGTATCATAAAATGGCAGCAGCATAGTGCTTTGGGTCCCCATCCGTTCCCCAGGCATACACACAATGCCACAAGAATTCATGGAGCTGGAAGAGTTTAGCTACGACCTGACAGAGTAATGGTCATGCTAAGAGGAGCAGAGCTGGATTGAAGGGCTGGGAGGCAGAAGTTATGGGGGGATATGGGGGAGTGGATGCGGATGGGGATTCACTAATGTGACGTGTTCCATTCTCCACTTATGGAGAAAAGTGCAAGAGTGATTATGGTTTACTCAAACAGACTTTATGACTTTCATGCAGACTAGATATGGGTAGTAACTAGTTACACATACTCATGTACAATTTTGACTTGTAATCTTAAATTTCTTTTTTTTTTTTTTTAATTTCCATACTTTGTCTCTATGGAATTGAGAATTAAACAACAGTACTTTTTGACATTTACCTTTTACATTTACCTTTTAATTCTTTTAATTGAAGTATTAAACATTTTGCTCTTATTTTTTGTCTCAAGTACATTTGCAAGAAATTGAGTTTCATTGAGAACTTGCAATTTTTTGGAAGTGGCATTTGCTCTTGAATTATTATTTCTACCTGAAGACTCCAGATTCAAGCAATAGATGATAGTAATTGTAAGTAAGTCTTTGGCGTCTTTTCACATTTGGACCCTCATAGATCCAGCTGTACATGGAAGGCAGGGGCAGAGACAGCCCCCTGGGCAACCGGGCAGGATCAAACTGGTGACAATTGGGAGGGAGGAAGGTAGGCATGTAAGTAGAGGATTTTTAAGGACAGGTGCAGGCTGGTAATTGGTCAAAGTAAAGGTGATTGGGGTCTTCCAGTAAAACTTGAAGCACTGAAGCTTTCATGTTATGTTCATATCTACTACTTTACTTTTAGCTGAGGGTCTTATCTAGAATGACTTACATCTGAATAATGTTGCACAGGCAGACCAATGTAGTGTTAGGCGCCTTGCCCAAGAACTCTTACTGGTGTGGTGTTGTGCCCAGCTGGGGAATCAAACTCTACTGCCAGTACCCTCAACACTACACCACGTTACACCAACTGCTGCTTTGCTTTTGCAGCTTCAAATAATAAACACTGATGGATAAAATCCCAGCATTCAATGCCGTGAAGCCAATTTGTTGAAGGACACTGTAAACATTCAAGCAATGTTCAATTTAAGAACAGAACTGCTGATGATGCCACAATGACTGAGAAAACTACATATCATTTAGGATGAAGGTCTAATAAAATTAACATACAAAAGGTGGTCAAATCTCAGGCAGACAACGTCTCAAGAAGTCACTATAAATGGAGAATTACATGATTGTTAAGACTGCAAAGAAGAGGATGGTCCACAGAACATTTTGGCAATGGAAATGCTCTTTATTAGGCAGGGTTTCTCACACTTACAGCGTGTAGCTCTAATGTCTGGCAGCAAACTAAAAAACAACCCACATGAGGAATACCAGGTAGATTCAGTCATGCTCTTAGTTAACAGTGAGCCAAGCAAACATCCCCAAATTATTATTGAATATTATTAATATTAAATTAATCTTGATTAAATCTTGATTAGTTAATTAGTTAAAATTGTTGTGTGGATGTGGTTTCTAAAGGACTAAAGGTCACACTGAATGCCCTCTTTACCAGTTCTCTACCAGAAGATCTTACCTCTACATACGTTTTTTTGGTGGAAACTAGGCCCTGGTTACTTTTATTTTTAGTTTGTTTTGGTTTTTAATGAAATATTACTTGAGTCATTATTTCACAGAAATAACAATAAATTTACCTGTGCATGGCTTTAGGCTACTGTATCCAGACTGCATGTCTGCAGTAAGGAAAATGCCACACTTAGCTTGCTTTGTGTGCTTTGACTAGCTTAGTGCGTTTTCATTGCAAAGGATCAGGTAAATGTGGACCCTCAATTGCAACTGAAATGACAAGGCAATCATTTCCCATAAACCAACTAAGTAAAGAAAATCAGAAATCAGCTTATACACCCAGGCCTGTGTAAGTCGGATTGGAAAGCTCAGACTATAAACTAGAGATAAGGACCGCATACTTTATGTCAAAAGCAAATGAGGAATTTGGCTCATTACATAGCACGTAAAATGTTTTGGTATGTTCCACACGCTGTTATTTTCAACCATAATCTGGATTCGGGCCTGAGTTGAATTCCAGTATTTTTTTCATGTCGTTCGAAAATACCTGACAGGTCAGGTACTGAAACTGTTTGCTTCTTTTTTAGCCTCTAGGTCTCACATTAGGAATCTTACATGTCTGCAGATATTACTTAATACCCGCATACTTATGCATACTTTCCTGACATTTTCATGAGGGGTGAAATCTGATTCCCTCCAACAGGAAAAAATGTTCAATTGGGGAGACATAAATATGCAAGGAGACGAAAAATTCAGCAACCGTACGAGCTGGAATCTGAATCTCCACCACAGAGAGAGTAGAACCAAGAGAAAACAACAACAACACCACCTCTTTAGAAGGTAAGTGGATTGTGTGCACATGGGAGCCGGTGTGTGGTGACAGAGGGGAAGAGGTCACCGCTCCTCTCTTCTTTCATTCTGTCTCTCTCTCTGCTTCCCTGGAGAGGCGCTTTTTCTGAAAGCAAAGCCTGTTTGTAGTTACAGGGTTTGTTGTGCTCCTCTGTTTTGTAGGTCAACATGTCCTCCTCCCCATTAATTGGAGTCTCGGTGTATCACGCAAAGTGAGCCGCAGCTGCTTCACATTACAGTGGGAGGGGTACCCTGTGGAAGGCCGGACATCTTTGTTTGGAACAGACTCTCAGGGGCTTCCTACAATGTCCATGTTCGCTTATGCTGACCCTGTGCCCCTCCCCCCGTCTCCCTCACCCCAATGCCCCGGCTCACACGGCTACCAGCATCGTGCCACACAGGAGCTAAACCACAGCGCTACTTGGTCCAGTACATACACAGAATTGGCTTTTCCTGGGATACACCCTGGGGGTCAGGCCGGCACGAGCACCACGTCTGGTGTACACTACCCACACACACTTCTAATTGGTTCCTATGCGGTTCTGGGCTTGGACGCTCTGTTCTAGGACAATCTTTTGATTGCTATGCAACTTTTATAGCATGGAGAGGTGTTTTAAACTTTTAAACTGCTTATTTCAAATAATGGTTCTTCAAAGAACCATCTATTGAGAGGTTCTTTGGGGAACCAAAGTTGTTGTTTATTCAAGTTTTTTTCTATTTTGCCGTGAAATCTCACTGATAACCTCTGTTAAATTGAAAGGCCTAAGAACTTGGGTTACAGTTGCAATGTACAATATTAATTACCTGGATTTCTGCCTTGATTACTAATAACACAATGGCATGTTATCATAATTATAAAGTCATAATTATAGTAATTATACACACAATCTAATCTAATAAAAAACATACTAACTAACTAACTAATCTAACACACATTTGTAAGGTTATTGTCATTTATTCAGTGCATTGAGTAAACATCAACAGTGCAGGCTAGAAAAAGTAAGTGAACTTTTGTGTTATTGACTTCTACAAAAGCTAATTGACAAAAGGTGTTTTGATTTAGATTAGATGTGTTCAAGTGTGAGTATCACACACATGCTTTGCCCATTAAATAAAGGCACACAAAGCCTGGATACTTACAAATCAGTTCTTCTAAAGAAAGACTGATTAGTGTGAACCATTCCTCAATGCAAACTTTCAGAAGACTCCAGAAGAAATGCAATATGAGACATGTGAAGCTAGAAATGACTCCAAAAGCATTGCTGAAAACCTAAGGGTACATCAATCCATAGTTAGATGGATAGTCTACAGGTCTTTATAGATAGAAAGAGTTGTGCACTACAATCCGGCATTCCTATTCCTTAAAATAGCTCCATCCTTGTTGCTAAGCAGTCTGTGTTTAGGTTTTAAGCTCTATTTTGTGCTCTTTAAACATGGTATCCAAGACCTGACAATTGTGTCATTTGCTGAGATTGTTTTGAAAGAACAGTTCAAAATCCATAAAAAAAGCTAAATAAACTGTGAGTTTCCTTTCCGGAAATCTGGTTTCTGTCTGGTTGACGTTTACAATACTGTGAAAGATTTACTTTGGTGTCATTTTAAGAGAGAAACAGAACAAAACAGTCCAACTTACTTAATAACTGTGGACAGCTCTGTCAGCTTTATAGGACATTTAGCATACAGTGCCAGCACCAAGCTCATTACCTTTATTAATACAAGCTTAAATATGATCTGATACTGTGGCATATATTTAAAAAATATCATGACACTGAATTTGATCAATAAAGCCTAGCACTAACTGGACCCATGCGGCAGCCAAAATCAGGCGGTGGGAGGCCGGTTCGTGCCACAGGATGACTGGTCTGGGATGATGAGTGATTTTACACGTGTGCGCTTTGCACCAGTGCCAGGTGCCTCAGACGCACACAGAGTAGTGCATAAACAAGGCCATTATTGTGCTGACAGATGTGCTTTTCTATGGAATGTGTGGATTTTGATTGTTAATGAAATCATCAGCTCTTGGTGAGAGACTGTGAAGGTGGCAGACAGTGTGTAAAAAAGTGCTAAATTCAGTGTGGTTTAGCTGAAGCCTTCTTGTTTTCTCTCTTAGTAACAGGTTGCTGAGATAACAATGCCCAAATAGTTAACATGCTGGCAAAAAAGCAGAAAAACACTTTACAACCGGCCTTAAGGGATGCATCTTAATAATTAGATTGCCATGCCATAGTGTGTGAGACACCTGTTGGTTGCGAAGACACATTAAAATAAAACACAAGGTCTTGAGGTCTGAGACCCAAGCATTTAGCGCAGCAAAGCAACACAACGGCATTATTGCCATTAACATATTGAGATGCTTATTTGAAATATACAATAATGAAATTGGATGAAAGCAAATAATGAAATTCTTGGGAGTTTATTTTGTACTTAGATGCAATGAAGTACAGTTTACAGCATACTGACTCTGATCTCTTTACAGTGGGGGTAACATGGTGGTAATGCAGCCATAGGCATATTATTCAGTACCCAAAATGACCAGTGAGCCTACACATTTTCAGAGTTTTATAAGTAATGTTGATGATAATGGTTAAATTGGAGAAAATAGTAAAGGCTCACAACACACTGCATGTACCTGCTGCATGTATTAATGGTGGCCTAAAAAATAGTTGAAGAACAACAGTTTGGTACATAGAACTGACACACCATCAACCTCAAACTCTGTTGTGATTCACTGAAAAGAAATCCGGGCATAACCAAACCAAGCACTTTAAAACGGGTCAATTCTAAAACCCCAAAGCTTATCATGTGGTAATGTGAAAGCAGGGGAACCAAGCCTGTATTCACACTAGTCTTATGGCGAACGCTAGCAAAGTGGCTTCAGACACGTTCTTTGCTAAAAGCACAGCAAACACTAAGGACACTGAGAGAATGACAACATTATCCAATAAGACTAATTATGATTATTAAAATTATCATAAAAATATGATTACAAAACGTATGCTGTGGTATACTAAATCAGGCAATTCTTTTTTATTTGTAATCATTCCATGTAATAATAGATACATTTAATAATATAAAATGTTCCCTTGGGAGTAGCTTTTCACAAGTACTTAGCGAAGTGTAGTGCAGAGTACTGTGGTCTCCATACTGACTTTTGTATTTAGTGGTATCTAAGCTTAGAGGTATCTTTTGGATCCTAGCCGATACAATCTAGCTCAGGATATTTTCTGAGTAAATTTTCTAAATAAGAACATCTGCTAAATACTTTAAATGTAAATATAAATGTCAATTTAATAAGACATCTAAAATCTTTCTCTAGAAGGGAGAAAGAATTTCACATTATACCACTCTAAATGACATGCGTAATCCTAACCAAAACAACCTTCTGTCAAACCCTCCTCAACGCCATCTTCCCAAAATGTCTTTACAAATGTTTTATATTCATTATTAGTCTTCTCTGTTCTCAGACATCTACCATTGCATGTACTTATGTGTGTGTAGAGGGCAGCTACTCACCAACCCTATACTTGGTTCCTGTAAAATGAAAGAATTGCATGAGAAAGCATCTTCATACTGTAAATTCATTTTCATGCTGAGATTGAATGTATTTTTAATAATATGAGAATGGACTCACCTCTTTAGACCTCTGTCTGGCTGGTTAATCCCACCTGTGTATTTAGATTCAGCACACAGGCCTTTCTAATTCCCAGACCCCCTTCTCCAGCCCCGTATTTAGCTGTGCCACGGGGGACTGAGGGAAAACCTGGCTTTCAGAAAGGAAACAGAGCAAAATTACCAATTCAAGACACATGTTGTAGACTGTAGTCTTTCCTCTGTCAAAATAAAATAATTGTTTTTTCATAGTTTTTATTATGTTTTATTTATTTGCAATAAACACAGGCTCTGTAGCTAATCGAACATAACACAATATTTTCAGAAAATCCTAATGCAGTTTTTCTGCCTTTCATAACATCAAAAATATATAATACATCAATTTGGTATGTGCAAACGGTTGAGCACCTCACAGAGTTTGTACTAAGAAACACCCCCTTTGGCTGAAATCACAGATTGCTTTTTGTGACCAGCTTGTAGACGGCTTCTAGTTCTGACATATTCTTGGGTCAGTTTAAGGTCAATTCACAAATTGTCTATGATGTGCAGGTCTGGGAATGTGAGGGCCATTTCATAAGCTCTAGTTTGAGTCTCTTCGGGTAGTCAATACTGGGTTCGAAATTTTGAATCTGTATCCTGTTGTAGAAAGTTTGACATTTGCATCCAGGACTTGCTGCTATTTTGTGCAATCCTATATTTTACTCATGCAATATTGCCCCAAAGCATGACAGACCTACTGCTAAGTTGGCTAAGTTCTTTTGTGTGGCCATGTTCAACGCTTTATGACAAGGCCACAGTTAAGGTGTCCTTCTTATGAGTCCTCCATGAAGATAGTGTTGGAATGGGGCACCAGCTTCTCGACTTAGCTAAATTTTCATGCAGGTTCTTGGCAGTCATATGAGGGTTTTGGTTTTGACTAGCCTGACTTACCAGAGAATGAACAATTCTCTCTAATAGTTAGCTTCTCTTCTCATCTTGTCTCATCTTTCCCCTGAACTGTCACTTATTAATTACATTCTGCAGTGTAGAAACCACAAGCTGAAATCTTGGTTGGTGTAGTGTAGTGGTAAACAACACTAATCTCTCAGTGGCAGACTGGGGTTTAATTCCTCTGCCATGCAAATACACCATGCTACATGGGCAAGACTCCCAACACCACACTTGCCAACCTCTGTAACATGATCCAGTTAGAAAGCTGCTAACAAGAAGAAAGAAATGTAATACGCCTCTCATAGCTTTTCCCTACCTTGCGGGCATTGACTACTTTTGTTTTTCAGATTTTTAGACTGTTGCTTAAAGGTTGATTGCTGAGTGTGAAAAGTTTGAATTAAATTGGTTCAATTTATTTTATATTACAATTGGTGTCCTGCCTCGGGCCTGATTTGCTAATCAGGTCTGAAACCTTTTTAAAAAATGGGTCTGTTTCTAAGCTTATGGTCTAAACTTTTACACAGGCCACATTGATCATTTTTAGATTTTATGTTATGAAGTGCAGAAAAGCTGTTTATTACGAATCTCTACAAATGACAAAATGTGCCAAACAAGGTCACAATTTTTTTTTAAAAATAAATATAATATACAAAAAATTAAAAGAGATATCATCATCTTAGAGTATAATATTAATAAACTGTACTGATGTTCAACAAGTATTTAAGTCTAATAAGTGTACATATCACTGCTGTCATGCCAAAACGGCAACTTTACAGGAGAAGAAAGAACCTTGACTTTTCAGAATCTCTCAGAATCAGAATCTCTTTATTTCACCAAGTATGTTACCCATACAAGGAATTTGTCTTGGTGAGAGCAACACGTATGACAAGTAACAAAAAACACAGAACACAGTCTTAAACTAAAGGAAAATAACACTAAACAATAAATAGGGTAGGGGATAAAGTAAAAAAGTAAAAAGTACTAAAGGTAATAAAGAGCTGAAAATATATTTACAGAAAAGAAAAGAACATCTGTACAGGTGTGCAAATAGTCATAGTGCAAAATAGGCAGAGTGCAAAATAGCTGTTCATTCCGTACTTTTAATTGCAGTCAATGTAGAGAGTCATTGCGGAGTATTTCTATTGGTTCATTCATCATTAAATTTGGCCACAATGCTAAGAACAAAATTCACCATAGCCAGATTCACATAAAAAAGCAAAAACGGAGACACAAAGATTTTTTGCATGACAGCAACAATATAGGTGCAAAAATACAAAATGCATGTATTTGACTAAAGTCTACCACACTTACAGTTCTGCTTCTTGCTGGACTGGCTGATGTGGAGTGGAATGAGAAAAATGGCCTCCCACATGGATGAGTTTATTCTTTTTGCCACAAATTAGTGGCATGACCAACAGAAATAAGAAGGCAATGCAAGCTCAACATCTCCTCAGAGAGGACTGGAAATGTTCACACACAGGAGAAAAAACATCAAGTCTCTCCAAAGAATGAGCAGCAAAAACACTCCAAGAGGATATTATGTTGACTGGAAGGCATTTTTTCACACAATCAGTTTTTACAACATGCAAGAAGTGCTGCAGAACGGCAAGTATTGCTGGAATGGTTCTGCTATGATAACACACGAGTATGCCAGTGCGGTTTGTAATGTATAACAACAGATCATGCAGAAATGGATCAAGTGCTACAATAATTAAATCTATCATTCTGATTAAATAAATACATAACTGCGACTACATTCCAGCACATACAAGGTGGACATTTCCATTTATTAATGTATCAAATAATTTGACCAAATTGCTGGATGTTGAGCTATGTGCCTTGTTTCCATACCCCTGCTCTCGCATAGCTATGGTCCACTTCATGTCTTTTTTCATATAGGTATTCGTCCTATCATCCTGCTATGATCACAACTGTAAGACAGAGAGAAAGCCAAAGTAAACCACACACAAAGGAATTCTCACAATGCTGCTTGGAGTCCAGAAACCTCAGGAGCTTAGCTAACGGACGGTGAAGACCAGGGGCAGGGAAGAGTCAAGAATACAAGCAGAAAAGAGCCAGAAGTGCAGTCTGTGTAGTTACAACCACAATATCCAGCGGTTGTCCAGGACACAGTAAAACAGAGACTGGGTTTTATAGGCTTAGGCAGAGAGTAGAGGCTTTTTGGTGTGGTCTGGTCTAGTCTGGTCTGGTCTGGTCTTGTTTAGATTGGTTTGGTTTGGTTTGGTTTGGTTTGGCCCTACAGCATTTCTCTCATTCATTCAAGGTACTTCATTACAGAGACCTGTAGGAGTATAAGGCACACTCCAAACCAGTCAGTGACTGGGAAATTAGAATATTATTACAAACATGAGCGACTGGTTCGGGGCGGTTGATTGCCTCCTCACGTGGGAGGTGCAATTTAACAGGAATGTAGGGGGGGTGGACTTGGAAAGGGAGGTAGGGAGGGGGGAATTGGGGTTAGAGCTGGGCGCTTGGTAATGGAAGCACCGTAGCACATTTGGTAATTATCTGGAGCAAAAGAAAAGGAACCAGGGGCTCAGATTATATCCTAAATTTGTTTTGATTTCTGTCTCCAATAAGGCGGGGAGAAATTAGCCAAATCCTTAGCCTTAATTTATCCCCATGTTTCCTTTGGTCTTGTGAACCAAGCCACTGCCTCCTACCTAGAACAGAGCCATAACCTGTCCCTCCCACAACCGGCCATAATAAAAACACCTAATTTGGAAATGTCACTTTAAACCCACTACACCTCCTTTAAGCTTTCAAGCCCAAAAAAGTATAATTTAGTCTTTCTGTCTGCTTTAACAACAGCTCTACATATGTCCATGATTTAATTTCTGATAGAAGGCCATACATTTGTATTAAAGGTAAAAATTCTGTATGGAAACCGCTGTGGTTATGCTATAATATTTAGTAATGACTAATAACTCGTAGTACCTTATAATAGTGATATTTCACTTGTAGTATGCTGTAGTAAACTAATAGTAGTAATTACCTTAATTTAGTATGAGGTTATGGGATTATACTCAATATACTCAATACTAAATGTGTGAGTATAAATAACTTTTTAATTTGGAAACAATGTTTACTTCAAGTAAAGTTTGTTTTGTTAGCAACAAGATCTTATAAAATTGCACCTCAAGAAATTTGTAACATTTACATGAACATAGTCACACATCTTTTACCATTGACAAAGAGCTCCCACCCACTGCTTTGCCAAATACACACAACCCAGCCTGTCATGTACTTGAAGTAGAAATGAGAAAACAGCAGCACCACAGCATGCTGATTTTCCCCATTATGGACCTTCTAAAAAAGGAATTAATGGACGCAAACTCCTGCAGGGACTCCTGCAGAACTTTACATTCTACTATGGTTATGTTTAGGGTTAGGGTTCTGGTTACTGTTAGAGTTAAGGGTTAGGCTAAGTCTAAGTTCAAGTTAGAGTTAGGTTTAGTTGTAGTAACCTTCTCTGTTTAATTTCTGCATGTCTGGCTTATGTCAGTAATTTGTGCATATGGTCAAACTATATTTAGGACACTTTGTACGAACCCTGAAATGGTCTGCTCCTTTTGATACCATGGTTTTTAGACCTTCAATAATTTCTTCATACTTATCTTTATTTTAAAATGTTTCTTTATGGAGGAACAAGTGCTTAAAGAACCACTTGAGGCACTTTTTTAAAACCCCTAAACCCCTCTTTAGGCCTGTACTTGGACCCATACATCAGTTCCTCAAACAACACAAGTTACTCATTAGTTTAACTACAAATCATTTTCATAGGGGATATTAAAATCATAACATAGTGTTATTCCTCCTGCCTCAGAGGCCTAATGTTAGCACCAGATGCCTTTTTCATCTGTCAAGCCTTGCTTTTGCAACACATGCAAAAAGGATTACTGCCCCTAGTTAGTCCCACCTTGAACTGCACATCGAAGCCCACATGCAAATTCTACATAAGGTTTTCAATACACATATCGCTTTACAAACGCACACAGAGACACAAACATGGATAACACTTGACATTCATTCCAAATGCCTCGTATCTAAAGTGGTCTAGAGCACCAGTGGGAAGAATCAAGGCTGCTGGACTTTAATTTGATGTTGTTTGTATATTCGTGGAACGTGTAAATGATGAAGGAAGCAGGTGGCCCCAATCATCTGGCCAGCAGCTGTGCATTTATGACTCACTTAGCCTATACCTTGACCAGATTAGGGCCTAGCACATGAACACACACAAATGCACACACACTTGCACAGATACATACACATATACATGCCCACATACAAAAAGTCCATCCTGCACACAGCATAAGGTAATGCTGATAAGTGTTTCTGTGAGCTTCTTGTCTTCATAAACGTCTTGAGGTCGCTCTGTCTTATTTAATCAGACTGTTTGCTTACAGTTTTGACTCAACATATTTACACTCTAGTCAAAACTGGTGAGGCAGTAAAACACAACAGCAGGTTTTGGAAAATTTGATGTTGATACTGGAGCAGCTCATCACCTCCAGGCTCTGGTAGATATGGGGTTACAGGTTGCTAGGTTAACCAGGTCTCAAAACTATGACTTTTCCTGTGCCAGTCTTTACAGAAGGGGACCTTAGACACAGCATGCAACAGAGAGAAAGCCGGGGTGGGCAAACAGAGGTCTAGGCTAAAAGCTAATGCTGGCCATGTACCATCTCTCCTCTTCAATTGTCCACTCCCTCAAAAACAAACTTGGACTACCGTAACTGATGCTAAACACACATCAGAAGAGAAAGCACCAGCTTATTGAGAAAGCCAAACCTGGGGAAACGAGTTGGGGCAAGGCTGAAAGCTAACCAGCTACCATCTCTTCAGCTTGCTAACAGCACAATGCACTGAGAGGACACAATGAGAGTGCAACAGCACTATGCGGTAAAAATAATTACAGTGCTTTTGTTTCAGTGTTAAAACTATGTATGTATAATAGGCAGATTATTTTAGCTGTTGCAGTGCTGTAAACCAGCCAATAAAAGCAGAGCTTAAAGAGCTTAGCATTTTTTTCCCCATACAGTCTTAATAAACAAATATCATGTTTCATTCTGGGGTAAAGTAACAGGGCTGTAAGCTGTGTTAAGCTTTGTTTGCCCCAACCAAAGCCACATACTTAATATAAGAACACTGTAAAATATTCAGCATCTTTAAGTACATTCATGGCTATTGTTTTGTTACTAAGCCTTCAAGACCTATGTAAAAATCAGCTCAATTCTGATTGGCTGACCTGAACATTATTTAAAAAGCTTACAGCTTTAACATGAATGGGCCCAAACTGAGGGCTGAATCAGCAGATACTGTAGTGAGACTGTACTCTGCTGGTTCTTGTGAGATCACAAATATAATGAATTCAAAATGCTCTGATTTGCATCTTAATGTTTTACATTACATTAACTATGGTATTTTTTGAAACACTGAAACATGATATTAAACTCTCTCATTTAAAAGTGAGGAAAATTGGGCACGTTGCATTACACTCTATTCTAACATTCAGTCATATTCAACAATAACACAGCTCTGAAATTACTCAAATTGAGTTTTCCCCCTCTTCAGAGAGGAAAGAGAAATAAACACTATAAATCATGCAATGATACTTAGAATCTTGAGTTGTTTATCTACATGGAAAAGGGAGCAACTCTACAAGGTCAGTGTGTGATGTTCATCAAATCTGACAATGCATTGAAGATGATCTACCAAAACAGAAAAACCTCTCATGGTTTGGCAAAATCCAAACTACTAAAGAGAAAATTAGTCAAGGAAAAAGAAAAAAGTGAAGTGAATAGAAAATCTTGACCAGTATGTGCAGGCTGGGGTGGGGTCGGGGCGGGGGGGCATTGGGGGGTGCTGAGGTTGCAAAGCAGAAATCAATTCATAGGGTCTAATCACTAATAAGAATGCAGGTGTCTGCTGTGGCTTGATTTCTAAACAAGGTCCCAAAATGAAAGTGGATTCAGCTGATTCGGAGCCAACGATGAGGTCACGTAGGACTTATTCCAAAGTGACTGTTCTTGGAAGAGCATTCTGTACTTTATTTATTCTTCAGGTTGTGAACTACGCAACATCGTTTCCAGCTTGCTGTGTCAGATGTTTTACAGGAAAGAGAGAACCAATAAAATCTCAAGTTGGACTTTCTTCTGAAGTCATTTTGGTGCATTCTTTTTTTTTGTTACTTCAAGCATTCTTGGGCCTTGTTCAGTCTTACTCGCTTTAATGATCCAGTCATTTGGATTTAATTGTGCATAAATTCATTCAGAATTCAGATTGGCAGTTGATAGGGGAGCTAGAACGGGCAGTGTGGTCTTACTGTCTAAACAACAAATGGGGCACCTCTGTGTAAACTCCTAGAAGGGAGCAGTCAGAAAACAGTTATTCATTTTACAACATCAAATCTATGGCTAATTTGTTACAGGACAATTGCATCAAAAAACAAGTACACTAACCATGAAGTGCACTTTCACAATACTTTACAATGCTTTACCTGTAATGTTAAGTGAGCTTGGACGATGGTCTCTGTTCTCAGCTGGTTTTTGTCTTATGTTTTGTCAAAATATTTTGTCTTGTTTTTCTCTTTCACCAGGGAAAATGTGAGCACAGAAGTCTTTCCAAATGTACACATCCAACTTTGTGGCAGATGGTCTACTAGAGTAGAAGACCACACTGGGTTCCAGTTCTGTCAACTAAGAACAGAAAGCTGAGGCTGCAGTGGGCACAGGCTCACTAAAATTAGACATGTAAAGACTAGGAAAATGTAATCTGGTCTGACAAATTTCAAAGTTGGTGCCAACAGCAGAAATCCATGAACCCAACCTTCCTGGTATCACCAGTCCAGGCTGGTGTAAATGTGGCCCTTCAAGCTTCAAGTACGGCTCAGCTTGACCCGCCATCCCTTAAAATCCATGGAAGACAAGCGTCCAGCCTTTTTTTGTCCTGGCACCAAAGTGGTGGAACAAACTTCCCCTGAGTGTCCAAACAGTAGAGTCGTCGCTGTCTTCAAACACAGAAACTGAAGACCCACCTCTTCTGAGAGTACTATGGTCTCCATATAGACTTGTGTTTAGTAGTGTCTAAGCTTAGAGGTATTTTTGAATTTTTTGTCTATTCAAACTAGCTGAGGTTATTCTTGAGTACATAGTGAAGCACTTTTGTAAGTTGCTCTGGATAAGAGTGTCTGCTAAATGCCTTAAATGGAAATGGAATGGAAATGGAATGGAAATGGTGTCGAAAATGGTTTGGGAAATGTTCTCTTGGCACACTTTGGGCCATTACCAATCAATTATCACTCAAAAGCCACATTTGCTATTTGCATAGTGTTTCTGACCAAGTGCATCCCTTCATGAACAGAGTTTACCCATAAAATTAGATCAAAATAATGGCTACTTCCAGCATGATAATGCACCATGACACAAAGCAGTTGTCAGAGGTCCAGCACCTCAGTGAGACTGGGCAAATATAGCACACTGTAACTCTTTGCACTGCACTGCCAGCACATGAGCACAGCTCATGAGATCATTGAGGCCTTTCCTTCTGGAACACCCACACTATCGATCAAGGGAATAAACCCACACCAACCTACTGCACTTCAGGATGTGTGCAATGTTGGATTGCTGACGCAGTTTAGCAAAAGAGTTCACAGAGTTCATGATGGAAAAGGTGCATTCTGCAATGTTTGGCTCAGCATTACGGAGTTTAGATAGATCTTTCCTCTGTCTTGCTAAACAAAAAAAGCTAGTTCAAGAAGACTCTCAAGGGTTTACAGCAAAGTGTTAAGCTCACTCTAACCCCAACCTTTATGTGTCCACAAATGTGATTTAACATGCTAAGGACTCCAAACAAACACTTCGGGGAATGGTCCATTCCGCATTAATAACACAGCTGCTCATTTAAAAGCAGGGCCATTTGTCAGGCCTGCATGTCATTAAATACTCTCTTTAAAAGACCAATTATTGATCTCTCAAATCAATCTGACACTGGACTCGGAGAACTTGGTACTCGCTTTTCCCCCTGCAGCTTCTCAGGCCTGTGTCCTGTAAACATCACTGACTGCACCGACCGAATGTGCTCTGTGCTGTGGAGCAGCCAGCTTGATGTTCACCACATTGACTCCAACATTCTGAAAATCCGAACTTTTATACAGACCCTATCATCCCAGGCTTAATGTCTTCCAAAAAAACTTTGATATCGGCTTATAAAAATGATGGATATCATCCTATAACAAACACCAGTGATGAAAAATATAAACGGAGTGGGTCCTAGTTGCAATCGCGGACTTATTATGGGTTTTAGGTCCTTTCTTCCCGCACACAGCTCAATTTGTCAGTGTTATCTTCATGTCAACAGTTTCCCTTAAATATTTATAATAGACTCTGAGCTCTGAGAACTAGCGAGCGCAGGACAAATCTGAGAATGTTAACATGTAGGACATTTTTTCCACAGGCCATCAGAACAGGGAAACGCGAAATGTCTCAAGCAACCTGTTTAAGAGCAAGCATAACTCCAAAGGTGAATTTACCGCTCGAGTCTCATCAGATTTCATGACTCATTCAAGGTCTCCCTCATCTGTTCTACTTTAGTTTCCACTGATTGTGCGCAAATGAGTATTGGAAAATTTGTTATGTATTAAAGAACGAGAGTTCTTCTGAAAGTTTATTCAGATCTTGTAGCAACTGATGAAACATTCAGTTCAAGTCAATTCAATACAAGTTTACTTGTAAAGCACACAACAGCTTTACAGACATCCATGTGCACATCCATCGTGAGCGAGCCAAGGCCTCTATAATTGTAAGAGCATGAGGAACCTTAAGAGGAACCAAGACACGTCTTCAGGTCAACATCAGTGCAACTATAACACTTATAGTTCTAAAAATGATGAACAAACAAAAGGAGCCTAATTATTAAAGTCAGATTAACCATTAAAAAACACCAGGTAATATAAGAAACCCATTGGTTGTTAGACTGAGATTGTTAGATTGCTAGACTGAGAAGAAGCTTGTGTTGACTAAAGTGCCAGCTGAGGCTTCTAAATGCATCAGAAGAGGATCAATTAAAGTGTGTATCAAAAACTTGTAGCCCCATTTTTTCCCCATTGTGTGAACAGATCCCATCCAAAAGGTCCAAAAAAGAATAAATAAATGTGCAGCAGTTTAATTTTTCATCTCTTATAAATTTGGATATTCTGGAAATTTGGAGATACAGTGTTCTCTGATGATACATATGAAATACATCTTGCTCTGGTTCCATTGCTGGCAAACACGGCCTGCAAGTCAGTGTCTAAAGCTAATCCATCAGATATGCCGACCAGCAGTCAGTGTCAACAACGACAGCCACCTGGTAATCCTCTTAACACTAGAGCGATGTCTTAATGTACCTCTAATGCATCTCAAATGCATCTTTTATCTGCTCAGGACCTTGAGCAGTAGCAGGCAGGCCCAGCCCTGGATCCTAAGAGGCCGCAAGTATAAACACAGCAGTGTTTCCCTGCTGTGCATTCAGCCCCTGACTCATCGCGGAGACCCCTGACATATAAACAATTATCGGAATGTTAAGTTTATTTGATGATACTGTCTTGACTCTTCGTGGTCGGTTGCTGGGGATTGAACTCGGATTCTGTTTATTTTGGAATTTTGGCTTTGGAGTGTTTAACAAGGAAGTGTGCATTGCTGAACGGCTGCGGGAAAAGGAGTAACACAAGATATTAGAGCAGCAAGACGCATCACCTCATAAAATTCTGAAAAAGCACGAATGGGGAAGAAATCTCACAGCGGAGCAGTGAGACATAACATGATATCCATCACTGGTTCCTGAGATGCAGGGTGAAATATACTTCAGCATGAACCCCAACCTTTACTCATGTAGATATCTCACCTGGGCTTCCTTCACCCTTTCCGAAGCATCCTGCCAACTCAAAGAAAGATATGGTGGCAAAGAGTCAAGATGGAAGTTGTAATTTTTAAAACTATAATAACACTGTCACATTTTATATAACGTATAAGGGCAAGACCAAACCTTTCAGTACAACATCAGGCAGAGTGAACTTTATACCAGATGTTCAGAGCACTTTCTTTAGTTCTCACTGAAGACATTTCACCAACAGAGAAGCTTTTCAGTCCCAACCTACCCTTTAATAAGTATTAATTTAGTTGTTTTTTGAAGTGAAAGGGAACTACAGGCTCTGCCGCAAAGACATTTTAAATCAATTAACTTGAGACAGTTAACTAAAGAAAAAACGCATGTAGATTTGACATGTCCATGTGGTTTGAACACCCTGTCAATTGTATATTGCATAATTACTTAATTGATGAATGAGAACTACTTAGGCAGGCCACAAGTTGTCTTTAAGAAGCTGATGACAATTGCAGAGGGCAATAAATTCTCTGACTCTACGACATTGTGCTAATGCTCAGCAACCATGGGCTCCTCTAAGCAGCTTGGCTGAGGATTTGAAAATGAAGCCAATTAATGCCTATAAAGTAGAGGAGGCCAAAACCCATGTACCTTTCTTTGCTTTTAAAGCAGCACTAAAAAGTGTATTTAGAACAGAATAGTGGCTAGATCAAAATAATGGCTACTTCCAGCATGATAATGCACCATGACACAAAGCAGTTGTCAGAGGTCCAGCACCTCAGTAAGAATAGTGAACACTAAGGCTAATACACACATGCTACAGATCATCATGCCTATAAATCATTCACCCACTTTAAAAACGGTTATTTCACATCAGTAGTCGACAAACAACAACAGATATCAGTTCAGAGTGTGTGCCACTACACACACACACACTGCTTTTTGCAGCATTGTGAAGGAGCTGAATGGTCAGGGAGGTGAGTCAGGTTGGATTATAAAATATTAAACACATTATAAAAGACATTTTAAGAAAAGTGTCTGCTAAACTAAATAAATCAGTATTAACCATATTAATCAGCATCACATCTTATCTAAATTGTGAGGCTGGATTATTTATGCAAACACAAAGATTGGATCGGATCAGGGGGCAAAACAACTTGATTGGTTCATTACTACACAGTTATTAGAGTGGCTCATTATTAAAGGGGCCCAATTCCATTTTCTATGAGATGGCATGTAAACAAAACATACAGAAATGAGACATTAGACTTTCATTTAGACAAAATACAAAATTTGAATGTGTTTCTATTCTGTTTAGGGTGAGCCAAAATCTTGACTCTATTGGTGGAGATGGTAACAGATTGAGGAACAGTAAGGGCCCCACTGACATGGATACTTAATACCCAACTGTGTAATCACGACAACCTGGCAGGAGGAGATCTGTTTACTCTACCTGGCCTGCTCATCATCTCCTCACAGATTTCTGCACAGGGTGAAACAGGATAACGTTTCGAAGCAGAATTAGGGCTGAGGTGGCTAACATATGAGCTGCCCATACATGGACATTGCGTTAAAGGCAGAGAGGAGCAGGAATGAGATCCCGTTCACCTGAAAGGAAGACAATCAGGATAAGGAAAAGTGAAAGTGGCGATTTGGAATGAAACAAGGTAATCAGTCTTTGTTTATTAACTTTTGAAACCAGGCCAAGCTCACAGTCCGAGCTTGATCAATGCAAAATCACACAAATTAAAGCCATCAGTTTTCAGATGTGCACGAATGCCAGGGCATGAACGATATGGTGTATCCACTTTCTTTTTTTTTAGCACTCTATTCAGCATTTTCGGCTGCAAACGCCTCATCCTCTTATCACATCCCTTACTCTTAAAAGCATTATAAACAGACTGACCGTTTGCCCTGATACTCTATCTCATAATGAGAGGGCTTTCATTTCAAAGCCAGTGAAGGTCGTTAGGCCATCTCGAGCAAGACAAACACCAAGTAAGCAAAAACCAAAAACGACCTACAGAGCCCCGTGTGATGGAATATCAACTTCACCGCTTCTGCAGCTTGTTAATCCTTGGAATCCTTTCTGCTATCATTTGTGCAGAAAGTTCAAATCTTCATAAAGATGTCTGTACCTGACGTCTCTCTCCTAAGCTCCGCAATAAATACAAATGTATTACATCTGTTCTCTCTCTGCTCTGCCATAAACCCAAATGTATCACAGTACATTGCAAATATCCATGTACAGTATGTTCAGTAGTAAGGTATGCACGTGTGTATGTGTGTGTGTGTGTGTTTTTTGCATATAAATCCCAGTGAATGTGAACATGCGGTTATGTAGACTTCTGAAATATCCATATTTACTTGATCGCAAAGATGAAGGCGTTGTGGTGTTGTTCTTGGGAAATCAACATGACAGCCAGTCCAATTAGTTCTGATAGACAGTATGAAACCAATTATGCAACATTTGCATTTAATTAAGTCAAGCTATGTTTGTGTGATTGACTGGATATTCCGATTTCTTTTCATGTTCTCCAGTTGTACACTTGCTTCAGAAGTTACACCAAGGGAAAAATGTTAAATCTGCCAAAGTCTCAACATGCCTTCAATGGTAAAGAAAACAGAGGCATTTTTTCTTGCTCAATACCATAAATAATATGAAATAATTATTATGTTAAATAGTCCCACTACATTTACATTTACATTTATAGCATTTAGCAGATGCTCTTATCCAAAGCGACTTGCAAGAGTGCTTTGCTATTTATCCAAGAAAAACCTCAGCTAGTTTGAATAGACTAATAATTTAAAGATACCTCTAAGTTAAGACACTACTAAACCAAGTCAATAAGGTGATCATAGTACTCTGCTATTCTCTGAAGAGGTGGGTCTTCAGTCTGCGTTTGAAGACAGCGAGCACCTCTGCTGTTCGGACACCCAGGGGAAGCTAATTCCACCACTTTGGTGCCAGGACAGAAAAAAGCCTGGACGCTTGTCTTCCGTGGATTTTGAGAGATGGCGGGTCGAGCCGAGCCGTACTTGAAGCTCAAAGGGCTCTTGGTGCGGATCAGCTTTTGACCATTGCCTTTGATGTCTCCTCTCTCCAAGCACAGAGCCTAACAGTGACAAACATAACCCCTGCTATGAGACAATGTGCAACTTATTTCATTTGAAGATTAGAAATTGAGGTGTTGGGCCTTTAGGGTTTAACACCTTAACACTTAAGTGTATTATTCAGTCACTACAGGGGCTTCTGTACAAAACTGGTGAGGCTATTCTATGGTAATAGACGTCTGTAATAACACTTTCGGCCCGCCGGACCATAGGCTGTTTAACAGGTTAAAGGGTTAAAGAGCTGACAATTAGAAGTCACAATAATGACAAAATATAACTAAATTATGCTGTCATACTACGTTTGGGATTCTAAACCTTGAATTATTAAGTAAAAGAGATGTTTTATGAGGTCAGTGTGTTTTGTTTTGTGGAAAGAAATCCATGTTTTATGCTCTTACTCAAAAACCATTTGACAATTTTACAGAGGAAAGGAATAACCTTCTTAAATCCCAGTAGATGTTAGCACACAACGATTTTATTTGAAGATCATTTTGGAGCATTTCTGTTGTTCAGTCCTAATAAATTGTTGATACAATATAAATGACAACAGATTTGCATTATGTCAAAAAGTGAAAATCAGCAAAAATGGAGACACACTTTTTTTGCGTGACATTGCTAACAGACATACACCTGTTATTAAAGAGCGCAATTTCAATTCATATGTAATTACTTGTTAATAACAATGTAATAGCTTTATAACAACATATCTTTAACATCACAGGGCCAATAACAACTTTAGACCTCTAAGGACGAAACTATTCAGACATATAGCTTCTATAGGTTCATCTACTGAGGTGCATTGCTACTTTTCTTGGTACGAGGTTCGTGTTCTTCTGTGTTATTGCAACAGCACTACGGAGGAGAGCCCACCTCAGGTAATTTGTTATTCAGCAGTTCACTATTGAACATATTTCTAGAAAAGGACAGATTGGAAAACACAAGATTGTGTAGATATTGGATAGATCTTGAACTGAAAATATTATTGCAGAGATCTTTAGTGTTTTTGGCTGGAGATGCCTAACGTGACTATATGCATATTGAAATACATAACACAACATTATAACCCGGGAAGGTCATTGGCATCTGTCAAGAAGAAAGAAACCTGATTTCAGGAATTCGATGCTTGACTGGATTTCAGTGGGAACACATCCAGACCACACTTTCGCTATAGAATGCAACAACCGTGGTCTGGTGGTCTCAGACACCCCGCAAGCCCCCAAGCTCCCTTCCGCCCACTAAACAGCTGAGTAATATCTGCTGCTGTCTCCAGCAGGCAGGGACGCGACCCTCTCTGCTTATGACTGTAATTAATGGTGCTGAGGAGCTGGTTGTGCGTTCTTGGCGCTGGGTGAAGTCCTGTGTGGGCCGGGTAGAACATTCTCTCAAATCACTAAATTACATTTTCACCTTTGTTCCAGAAAGTGACTCACTGGGCAATCAGACTAACAAGGAATTCCCTCTGAAGTCTCAACACCGTATTTCTCCATGAATAACTTTCTAAAGCAAAGGGTCAGTGACACCGTCTTATTTAGCCGTAATAAGACACCAAGCATGATGATCAAGCCTTTGAAGAAAAAATAAAGATGGTCAAAGCAATGAAGTCTGGAATCCTTAGGGCTTGATGGGCAGCCTAGCTCATACATGCCCTCTCCTGCTAAACAGTGATAAAGCACAGGCGCAAGTCAAACATGAGACTGGAGTTATTTTTTCACAAGCGCAGCAGCCAAGACAAATGTACTAAATGCAATTCAATCTTCACATTCGCTGAGCTTTCGGCTAGACCATCATCAGCAGAGCATAGACACCCCCGGCCAAAATGTAAATCTTTCTCTCTTAAAAATGGTCAGTGAGTCATTGTTTCTCAGCACTAATAGTTAGCAAGGGTTTTGACTGGCAAAGCTGTAATGACACCGGTGCAATTTTTTCCTACTAAATGAACCTCTTAAGGTCTCACATTTGCACTCATTTTTCAAAGGCTTACAGGTGGAATCTAAGTTTCAATAAATTAGCACAAACATGGTTCAATATTTAAGTTCAATATGCAATGTTATAATAAATTATTCAAATATCATGCCTGTCCTATCAAAACACCAGCTGCAAATCAGGCAAATGGTCAAAGATTACTTGTAATAATGTAATGTGCTACATGTATGTTATGTATGTAAGTGCTTTTTATTCATCCTCTTTCAAAGCTGGCATTTAAACTTTATTATATTATATAAAACAAAAATAATAAAACAAAACGTACAACCATAATTGTAATATACCAGTTCTTTGCAACTTTACAACATTTAATTATTAATTGAAATATATATAATTTATTTGATATATTTATTTATTATATAAATATCAATTTTAATTTTAAGTATTACAAAAAAGACACACATTTCTAGATGTATCCAATTGAACAGTGATGAACAGCCCTATACAATAATAACTAGAAGTAGTTTGTTTAATGTGAAATATCAATAATGCCTTAAATATTAAAAGTGATCATTATAGGCAGGACTTTATTTATCCTTGAATAACTGTCTTTGTTCTATTGAAAAAAACAATGTTGTTGCTAAAATGATTGAAATATTAAATGCAGCATATTTGTTGTCTAGTTTAGAATATCTGTGCCTGTATTATAGAGGTTATTGTATAAAAAATACCACAAATACCATTATTATAATAAGCTGTCATTTCAAAACATTTGCTCAGTAGAATGTTTAAATACATTGATAACAAATCAATCAAACAAATGTAAATATTGTTATTTTTCTGCAATTAATTGCTGAATTTATTTGAAAATACAAATTGGGAAAAAACATATACCCTTATGTATATATATATATATTCAACTAATGACTTTGAATAAAATCTTTCTTCTTCTGTAAAGTTGCCTTTTTTAGAGAGACAAGGTTGTTGCATGAGAGTTCTGATATATATCATTATAGAAATCATATTCATATTCTACTGCTGTCAGAAACAGAAATCTTGTATCTCCAAAACAGAAAACATACAGAATAAGGGGAAAAACACTCTTAACTTTCAATGGAAGTAAATGTAGAGTCCTTTTGGATCATTTCTTGGACCACCTTATTTTTTTCTGACCTATAAGATCGACTTGACAACAGAGTACCATCAGTAAACAGCTCCATCCTGTTAGAACCTGTGTGAGAACGAGAATGGTGTGTGAGTGCTAATCCTGTTTAGAGGAGGTGGAGAGTTCGCTCCTTTTGTACCATGTTCATGAACTCTAGGCTTGCACGCTCAGGGAGGGACGCAGAATTCTACACTCTCTTCCCATGGCACGAAAGGGTATTGTCTGTCCCCCACCTTTGGAAAAGCCCGACAGATAAGCTGGCCATGCACAAAGCTGAGTGTGATGAGGGCAGCAAGCCTGCCTTTGGGCTTCTACAGCCGCCCACAAACACAAAGGAGGCTCAGGCACGATAAGAGCGCTGACAGGTGGTGTTTTTATTTTCATTTTCCGCGGCTCCCTCATTGATTCATTCTTGACCCTTGCCTCATCATAACCCTCCCCTCTCAATTAAAAACGACAGCAATGGATCTAATCACTCACTATAGTGGCCATTTTGGAGCTCTGTATCTTCAAAAAAAAAAAAAAAAAAAAAGAAGAAGAGAAGAGAAAAGAAAAGAAGAGCAGACGTTCCCTAGACGAGACTTTAAAGTGGTGAAAATTCCTGCAGTGGTGAGACATTATGACCCGCATGAGGGGTTCTTTTGCTGCCTTTTGAACAAAAAAAAAAGAGGGGGCAGGGGGTGGAGGGGTGGGGGGAGAGAATGATGTTTTCTTTTTCATGCCCAGCCTCTGAAACTCCATCCCTCTTTTCTGGTGTCAGTCGTTCTTTTGTGTTGGGCAGTGGTGGCTCCCTTTGACACTGTGCTGGTTATCCTCTTGATACCCGACTCCTCTGAGGATCTGCACTCCCGGCCCTTTGTTCTCCCATCACCTTTACTCCTGCCTGGACGAAGAACCTCACTGGAGGCGCACAGCCAAGCCCACCCTTCTGAACTCACCTGTTATATCGCACAGTAATAGATAGATAGATAGATAGATAGATAGATAGATAGATAGATAGATAGATAGATAGATAAAAATACATTGGAAAAAATGTTCTGTACACAGTCAATGCTTGTCAATCCTTTCTATTATTTCAACATTCAATAATAAATTGACCAATAGGAACACTTTAAAATGACTGACATTGAAAGGTAAGGTCATTTGTCTTCTCCTGTAAAGTTTGGACTGCAACGATAACAGTGACAACAATCTTTATTATTATTATTATTATTATTATTATTATTATTATTATTATTTTAACTATTTAGGAAACTATTGTAAGAATATACATTTTTAGCAACTGGTTCTATAAAAACATTATTCAATTAGGTAATAATTGTATTTTTGTTTTGCAAAAAGTATTGAAAAAAGCTTGTTTTCAATAAATAAAGCTTTATTAATTGTGAAAGTAGTACATTTCCCTATATATAAATACTTACATTACATAGAAAAAACATAAGAAGAACAAAATTACATAATTCTAAAGTTATCTAATGTTGTTAACAATCTCAAATGAGAAATATTATAATATTCATTATAATATATTATATATATATATATATATATATATATATATATATATATATATATATATATATATATACAATATCTATAAGGAATAATTCACAGAAAAATTTAATCTTTCACCCCAGATGTAATAAACCAATAAAGACATATTTACCATTCAAAGGTAGCTTTCTGTTTGTTTTTCACTGGAGCTACGAAGCCAATGTACCTAAAAATGAATGGAAAACTATATCACCCAGTATCTCTATAGCCTGGTGATGCCAGTGCAAAAGCAAAGAGGCAAAATTTGGCTGCCAAACATGTCATGGCTGACTGACTACATTTAGGATAAGTAGCCGTTTGTGTAAGTGAGATTTTTCAGTGAATTATTCCTTCAATTTGATTTTACTTTCCATGGTATCATTTTTGTCGTGTGCTTAGTCAAGCTACAAAGTATGCATGTCTGGTTGTTGGCATTCAGGTCTCACATTCAGCACATGGGGGACTAGGGGTTGTGTATGATAATTGGTGCACATTTACTCTCCAGCATACAAACACAAACACACACCTGAGAAACCACCGCAAGGGGTGCTGGCCAGGCCCTCCCAGATACAGGATCCCAGCGTCAGATAATTCCTGTGGGATTTCAGCTTCATTCCAAGGCTTCTTTAGAGGCATTTCTTGAGGGGGGATTCTCACGGAAATCTTCAGAACTCCTCAGATAAGAGGCACCTCTCCTGACAGGCCAAAGTGGCTGCCATGTCACGGAATGAGATAAGGCGTGCAGCGAGGGAGGCAGGCCGCAGCGCTGAGTGACGGCAATGACGGCAAGCTGCAAAAACACTTCCCAGCTGTTTCAAGGACAGAGTCATGGATCTTAGGCAATTACACACTCTTATTACCATAACTCACTCCAAATCCACCAGCTGATTATGGTACTAACTAGATAATATAATAAACATAAAATGACTGACCACAGACATGTTAACACATTATACCTCTTCCACTGCAGGCTTATTATTTTAGAAATGATCTGGTAACCACTGTGCGAAACACCCCGTGACAATCGGGGAGTCCCTATGCTCCAGTGCTGGATGGCTGCCAACTCACTAGCTGAGCAACACATCTGCAAGATGTTAGATTAACTTAGAACATTTAGAACATTAGAACATGGTTCTGATGATTGCTCTAATGTACTAGAAGAGAACCGTTTTCAGTTTTCCACTACTGTTGTGAAGTTTTATTACAATGTTGAGCCGCTGCTTTGAAACGTGGCAGGTGAGGAGTCAGCAGCTTTAAGATGTGCCAGCTGAAGAGCCGGATGCTTTAAAATGTTCCAGGTAAACAACCGGCTGCTCTGAAATCTGCTGGGTAAAGAATCAGCTCATGTGCCGGTGGAAGAGCTGACTGATTTGGGATGTGCCGGGTGAAGAGCCGGCTACTTTGAGAGTGGGCTGGGTGAAAAAGTCAGATGCTTTAGAATTGGCCCGAGTGAAGAGCCGTCTAAAATGTGCCAGGAAAAGAATCAGCTCATATGCCGGTTGAAGAGCTGACTGATTTGGGATGTGCCAGGTGAAGCGCTGGCTACTTTGAGATGGGCTGGGTGAAGAAGCAGCTACTTTTCGATATGCCGGGTGAAGAGCCAGCTGCTTTGAAATGTGATGGGTGAAGAGCCGGGCTGCTTTGAAATGCGCTGGCTGCTTTCGGATAGGCTGGGTGAAGTGCCAAATACACATTGCATTTTTAAATTGAAGCAAACAAATCATAATGCACCTTTCACTAAACCCCACCCCTAAATGCAGAAAGAGCTGTAACTTACAGGAGTAACAGAAATAGTGATTTGATAAATATTCTCATGATTATATTCTATAAATTCTCATGAATTATTTTTTAGGTGTGTGGCTACACAGATCCAATTAGAAATTCAAATTACAACATTAACTAAATTGTCTATAATAACAGCAATTTTAATATTGATATTCAAAGGAAGTTCACAAACAAGCACATTAGCTTTTAGGATTTGTACTTTTACTTGACAGGGAGTGTCAGAGAGTACATGATTTGTGTATTTTGACCACCACGGTCAACAGCAAGGAACTAAAGCATGGCCCTAAATAGAGGGCCTTTGGGTTTAAAAGTTCAATGGTTAGACAAACTGCTAAATGAATTGAAGCAGAGGGAGCTAAAAATAAATAAATAAATAAATAAAAAGATTTTGAAGCAAATGAAGAAAAAAAGCATCGTCATGTTCTGATCTCACATTTGCTGTTATTTCCTTTTATTTACAGTACAGAGCCGCAAAACTAGCCAATTCCCTCAAAAGATCCATTAGTCCTAAAGACGTGTTTCATATGAGTTTGTTTTACTGTTCTTGGAGCAGATTCAAACAGCTGTGCGTTTGGCTGTGGCCTGTATTAAACCCTTGACCCTGGGGAGCCTTGATCAGCACTTCACTACCGTACAGGTCCAAGAAGTCGGCCTATGATATATGGAAAGTAACGGCACGTCCAGCTGAGCAGAGAGAGGCTTGAGGAGCTGGAAGGAAGCCTGGCTGTTATTCCAGGCTCATCACTGACACCTCCACACAGCTATGCCTCTTGATTACTGCTTACAATTCCTCACAGCAGACACGCACATCAGAGCTGGCTGCTCCCTGAGCTCGGCATAATTGCATGGTGAGAAATCCACAGCATTCATAGATGACCTTCATTGTTTCCCCTCTGCAATGTGTTTGACATGTAAACAAAATGTGGTGGGCTTTGAGGCTGTTTTTGGGTATGAATGATTAAGGATGTCCAGGAGGTACGCTTTTGTCTAAATTCAATTAGATGTTTTTTTTTTTATTTATATGGTTCCATAATGTCGTCTCAGGAGAACATAGACGTAAGATGTAACAGAAGTTCCTGGCTTAGAACAGCAGACCCGAACGTTTTACATTACAGATTTGCCTCCAGAAAAGTAGGACCACCCTCCATGACCTATCGGCCACCAGATCTCCTCTCAAAATCCTGAGCTGATTTAACCTCGAAAGCAAAGGAACTCTAAGAAGCTACAACAGGAGCGGGCATAACCAGGAGACCTGCATAGAGAGAGAAACTTATTAGGTATACAACCACAACTTGACACGAATTCTAGATTCCAGGTCATCAAACTTCATATGACTGCAGTGTATAGAATGAATAAAGCAGACGGGTAAGAATAGCATCAGTTAGGGGATTGTTTGGGATTGGTCAAACAAGAAACCTTTGTGACCTTGAATGTGAAATGACAAGTTTGTGTTACGAATATTAGTTCTAGCATCTCTCAAACTGCTGTAATTATGGGCTTACGTACTTTTTAATGATATATATAAATTATTATTATATATATTATTTCTGCGTCAGACCAGCTGCCACCTACCAGTCTGACCATCGGGCCCACCACCCATACCAGACCAGCAGCACACCCTCCTACCACTGCTATCTGTTTAATGACCATGTTAAAACCTAAATGGACTCTTAACTATCTGCCACTATTAATATCACCAGTATTAACTATCTACACCATGATTATTATATTATGATTATGATCAAAGCAGTTCAACAGTATAGACAGTTTGGTCATTTTTATCAATAATTTATAAATAGTTCTGATCAAAGAAGGATGGTTCGGGTCCCCCTTGTGAGTCTTGGTTCCTCCCATAGTTTCTTCCTCCAGCTCTGAGGGAGTTTTTCCTTGCCACTGTCGCCGTTGGCTGCTCACTGGGGTCTTTGATCCTTCATGTCTTCTTACGTTATTTCTTTTTTTTTTTGTCTCTGTCTTTTACTAATTACTAATTTTGTAAAGCTGCTTGTACCTACGCAGATTAGCATTTCACAAAAATTCTATTTGGGATATTTCAGTGCAGCAGTCCTGCCACCTAAACACCAATACAATAAATACACTATTGGGACACTCGCTCATTCATTGTTTCTTCTGGAATCAAGGGTATTAAAATGTAACTGTCTCTACTGTCTAGAGAACACAGTTCCACTGATCTACGGCTCAGTGCTGTGGGGGCTTTTTATCTCTCTACCCAATAGATGTCATTAGGCATGGTGTCAATGGGTTAATGTTCATCTGCTCCACACAGTCCTATTCTATTGGTAATACTTCTCTACAGGGACAAGACAAGCTATTTGTGTCCTCTCGTCAGCTGCCAAATCTAATGATCAGTCTAAATATACTGAGATGATCCAAATATTGGGATTAAGGTGGCACATTCAATAGTGTGGTGTGCTGCCAGCTCCAGGGTCCTGGGTTCAATCGTGCCTCCGGTCTCTGTTTCTAAGTAGATGTGGGTGTGTTGTCCTCCTGTCTGTGTGGGATTCCTCCTGCCTCTCAAAAACAAATGCTTGGTGAAACAGTGCTTCTGAATTCTAAACAAGGCATGATAATATGGGACTGGGACCCTGTCTGGCACCCATTGATTCTGGACAGGAATCATTGAACCACTGCTTCTGCTTTTCCTGTCTCGGTCTTGTGCCCTATGATTCTGAGTAGGCTTCAGATCTACCATGTCTCCAGATGAGAAGATGGATTCTTTCAATATCATGGATCCCTACTGACCCAGTTCGGGGCAATTAGGGGTGCAGCGATATGGGATTTCTATGCTCAGAGTTCCCTGTGGGTTTCCTTCCCCCCCCCAAAAAAAACACACACCTTTGCTAAATTGCTTCTAGAAGTGAGTGAAAGGGTGTAGGTGTAGTATCCGGAGTATTCCGATGTTGCGCCAGATAGGAATCACTGTGCGGTCATGCACGCAATGGTTCTGCTCTGTCCAGGACGAGTAATACTACTGTCTTGCGGTCAATGATTCCAGATCCACCGCACCCCCGGCTGAGAAGATGGATGATCCCTACTGTCAAAGGCCTAATTGTTGCAATTAGGGGTGCACCACTATGGGATGATGGCAATATTTATTGATGTACATATCAGAAACTGATACATGAATGTTGATGTAGCAAAGAATGCCCCATGTTACCTACTTTTCTTCGCTCTTCCATAGTACAATTAATAAGTCATCAAAAAACATCTGCGGACACCGGTATGAACGTGCTAGTTGATTCCTTTCATCCTCACAGGACATGCCAATCTTTCAACAAATGCTGATCTTGTCACACCCACTGCATTAGGAGCAAAGACAATAAGAGTCCAACCTTCGTCTAATCAGGAAATATATAAAGCTCAAACCCAGAAGCAGCACCGGTGGATGGCAAACACATCTATAGGCCCAACATATCAAATTGAATGGTTAACACTTACATGCTTGACAGTGTACTATGCATGACCAGCAACATCCTTATAAACCCCTGTATGCAAATATGCTAATACAGCACTGTGGGCTTTGAAGTCCACAGCTCAGAGTGTGGGAGGTCAATCAGGGATGCCCCCCTACGCTAACACACATCACATTGTGGCTCCATGTTTAAAACAACACTGGGGTAAATATTTTGTCCCTGGCCAGTACTGCACAAACATACTTTCAGGCCCAAGGCATCACAGGCCAGACACTTTAGTCCGAACGCAGGCAGCGTGACGGGGGCCACAACCCAGCAAGCCTCTACACCCCTTCAGATATATAAAAAGGAGGATTATACCCTAGAAAAAAAAAAGGTTTATGTATAGAAGTCCTCATTCAAAGCACAACGTCTCAAGGCTCAGGTTCTTTGGTGTTCTCCTCTACAACACGTGAAGAATGAAGTCTGTTGTTTATGCGGATGAAATAATATGAATGTAAATGATTATCTGCTACCTGATAATTTCCTGTCTTATTCGTATAGTAGCATTTAATAACCCTGCTACATTCTATATACAATCTGAAGCCACACCATAGTGCTGGACCTCGGACTGCCAAGTAGTGGACGTTGTTTACCAAACCATCGCTCAGTGCAGTAGGCCAGGGCTTTTCTGCAAAAACTCAAAAGAAGCTCCCTATCTGCTATATTAATACACATACCACCAACCCTCGACACACACATATACATACTCTTTTTCTAGCCCAACATCCATGTCCAGAAGGGAGAAGAAGAAAAAAAAAAAAAAAAAAACAAGGCGGGCAGCTGGTCAATAAAAGTATCTTAAAAGGACACTCAAACATGTTTATGTTTCTTAAATGTCAGGCTTAATAGGGTGGCTTGTTGACATTAATCTTTATCTTTCGAGTCGAGCAGCTCTGGCTTTTAAGAGCATCTGCGATACAGTGAGCATTAGCTTGAAACGGGACATTTGGAAATCAGGCCGCAATTGCTCTGCGTGTTTAAAAGTGGAGTAATATACAGTGAGGGCCGGATGATGAAAGGGAGCTTTAACGTCGCTGGAGAACTCTGCCTTTAAGCCTTTAAAACAGCCTAGCAGGTGGAACAGGTGTGCAGACCTCAAGAAAGAAATGATCAATGAGGAAAAGTCCTTTTATCAGCTTTGAGGCTACATCTCTGGGATTATCTCTAGACCCTGGGCCTTGGGTTAAAGTAATATGAATTGTACTAGAGTTCAAAATGCATCAAAACTGGAATCACCCTCTCCATATCTGAGCACTGAAGCTTTTCTAACCAGGACTGAGGAACAGGGCTGAACTCCATAACATTGACTGTTGAGATACCGTCCAGCAAAGAAAGCCACATCCTTTTCACTTGCGGGGACGAACAGTAATTTAGTCACATTTGTGGCAAAGGGAACGCAGTATGCTTTGCTCCAATCAAGCATCTTTCTTATGGTGTTTTCCAGCTGAAGCAAAGCTGGCGTCAGCTTGTAATGGAATCAAGCAAATAAAAAAAATAAATAAAAAAAACATCAAATTGGGTTTCGGCATGTAAAGGCAAGCCGGACCATCAGCACATAGCCACAAAAATCTACCAGTACCGCTGGGAGGACTGAAGGAAAAAGTCAAAATAAATAAAAGCTGCAATGATGGCTGGGGTTTGGAATATGAAGGAATGAGGACAAGATGACTAGAAAAAAAAACAACTTTGGAAATACAGTCCCAAATAAATGAATTGCATGGTAATTACTAGGCTACAAAGGCTGTTATAAACATACTGAAATGTAGAAGAACCTCTTTGGGGCGCCTAACCAAAATCAACAAATGTAATAAATAAATGTGAAGAACTTCTCAAAAGTTCAAAGAACCTCCACATTATTTAGAGGCTCAATACCAGCGGCCCTTCAGGCCCACAGCACTCTGAGTGGTCTTTCTTCCCCACCTTCATCCTTCTTTTAGTCATGAGAGAGGTGCAGCAGGAGATACCATCACATCATGTCTGAGTGCCACTTGTTGCACAAGTGAAAGAACCCTCATGATAAACTCATGCAATCCCATTGATGTGAGAAACAAGAATCTCCACCCTCAAATTCACACACACATATGGGCGAGAAAATAACCACGGATTCTGCAGCAGGTCACCCTGAAGATGACAATGGCCAATCACTGCCACTTGTGCAGATAGTCCTTATCAGCGCGCTTTCCAAAGATACAACTGAAGCCATACAAACACTACGCTCGCGTGGCATGCCTGTCCTACAAACATTAAATCTTTTTGCGACCTTGAGGGGAAAGCGTGCAAGCATCAGAAAGGCCTATCCGTTCCATCGGTTTTCATATCTGGATGTTTATTAGGAGTGATGTTCCATGATAAACCGGAGAAAGGGAGAGAAACACTTCACAGTATGTAATTAACTCTCCTACACTTGTTCCCTCCACTGTTTACCAGCATCAATATTCCGACACAAGAAGGGGCATGTCTACATGACAGAAGTGTCCAGAAATATATCAAGAGGAAGGGTGTGAATGATACAAGACTCCAGCTTCAACCAAACAAGCACCAGTGTTTTTTCTTTGATTGCAATGTAGTTTTATTGCTTGTTGCTTCTTGCCTTTAACTTAACAGCAGACAAAAGTGACATCACCTGTTCTTCTTTGAGAATTGGCTCAATTCATCCAGAATTCCTACAGTCCACATCCTACAATATTAACCACCAAACAGGCCTTTTTATGCTGCTGCAGCTCCAGTCAAACAGCAGTTGAAGAGTTGGGAAATTTTGCTACAGTCCATAGGGGAACTAAGACAGATTGTTTGGTCTGGTTTTAAAACTGTTGAGAGGTAGGACTGTTGTCATGGTCTGCCACGTTCATGTTCATGGTCATAAACATGTATTTCACAAGGTCCCAGTGCGTCGTTATTAGTAACGACTGTCAAATAATGCAAACCGACAGTGCTGGGATCAGAGCTGAAAGCATGGTAGGTACATGATCTCTAACAAGGTTCTTGGTTCATAGGTTTGACGCTCATCTCGTTCAAGAGCCTGAAACAGAATTGTAGGGGATAATATAAACGTCTTGAGGAGCAGAGCCCTTCGTTTTCTAGAGCTAAAATGTGCCAATTTGTAATTTGGTGGACTTGACTTCATATCAGCACTGATCCTTCAAAGCCATGAGGCCTTTAGAGGTAAGAGAAGGTTTACATCAAGTGGAAAAATTGCCATCTGATCCTGCCTTCAATGTTTGAGAACTTCTACTTGCAGAAGTTCTTATACACATGTAACAATACCACATCACAGGTTGGTCACATAGATGTACATGGTTTTTACTGCCAAAAAAAAAAAAAAAAAAAAAAAGGTTTGGTATTGCCTATGGCTTAAACTACCACTGCAACTACATTACCTACAAACTGTTGCTTGCTAAAGAGAAATAAGTGGCTAATTTATTTATATATAAAAGTCTATTTCAAATACAAAACCCAGACATGTGCTAAGGTCCTATCAATGCTGTAATGCTGTAACTTTTTTTTTTCCTTTTTAGCTTAATTTACTTACACAGGTCAGGAAGACAGACAAAATGTGTCCTTAAAAACAAATACTGAATAAAGATGAACTAAACCTACAAACAAATAACCAAATCTACTAAACCAAATAAAAGAAAAACAACAAGTCAAAAATAAAGGAGTATAGAGGGTGTGGTCAGGAGTGAGACGTTATTGTTGCTACTTTATTTCTAAAGGTTTGTTCAGTGTGCACGTTCTGGGTGCAGGGACTCTTCCCCCTCCTGGAGGACTGGAGCTGCAGTGCTGGTCTTTAGCCTTCACGCACTTTTGCAGCCAGAGCATCACAAGTCTTCTTGGCATCTCCTAAAAGCATGGCCGTGTTGGGTTTGTAGAAAATTGGGTTGTCCACTGCGGCATAGCCCACACCCAACGATCTCTTCATCACGATGACCTGGGGGGGGGGACCACACAATCATTATTCTGGTATCAAACCTGACAGAAGAAGAGTTCTGCATTAAAGGGTTTCTCTTTCATGATCCTTTTTTGAAGTTTTCACACTATTTAAAAAATAAATTAAATGAATTAAAAGTCACCAAAAGCACAAAAAACCCACGCAACCCTCTGTATTGCACCTGCACACAGTGTGGTAGATTATATTTGTACAATAGAGAGAGAGAAAGGGCTCATGCTTCCAGCTTCTAATGGTTATTTAAGTATCTGCCATTTACAAAATTAAGAGTCATTAGTGTCTCAAGCGCAAGACTCAGGCCGAGCACTTCCTGGGAAAACGAGTAAGAGCAGTGCCGTGATTGGGAGCATCTGTTTGGGAAGCAGGAACCCTTTAGTAATTGAATAAGTAAAACCAGAGAGGAGAGTCCTCGCCGCTGGTCTTGCTTTGGTGTTATTCAATACACTGAAAGATAGTTGGAACAAAATGACCCTCATCCAGAGACCCCAAATCAGCAGGCGGACCCTTTTAATATCATCGTCGATCCTGAAGAAGGCCTGCGGATGATCACTGGCAGCCAGGTGAACGAGGGAAAAGGGGGGTGGGGGGGTTCAGAGAGAGGGGAGAGAGGCACACCCAGCCCGCACCTCCTCACTGTCATGCACCCACTCGAGCATGGCCTGACATCCCTCAGGACGGGCCCGCAGCTTTGGCTTTGATACATTATTCATAGGGCAGCTGGTTCCGTTTGGGACTGAGGTTACATGTGAAGGCCCCTCTAACCTGGGAGCAATCAGAGCTCGGGGACGCAGCATCAGAGTCTTGGCCTGCAAGCCAACGGGATGGCTTGATATCCAGCAATGCTATCGTGTCATCAGGAGCGTCACTACAGAGTTAGTTTAACTGACTAATCAAGGCCTGGAAGGGGCCACAACACAAATACTCTTTGTGAGGCAAATGTGGAAGGGTTTGGCTTCATAGCTCATGTTTGCAAACACTCTTTAGCTCTTTTGTCTGCTTTGGTCATTACACTCTTCTCTGTTGAGGTAAACACACAACGAACAGAAGCTGTATGATGAATGCAGAAAAAAAGGCGGTGGTGAATGAGTTGGACGGGGGTGGGGGCATCCACATCGCCATACACCTCCGTGATTTTCCCCAGACCCAGGCTGTGCACTGCAGGCCACTCATGCATTGAGACACAGCAGCCCATATTTAGGGAAAGTTCCAGTCGGATGCGTCGAAATGTCATCATTCCTGAGAGATTGAGTCACAGCTAATAGAAGCAGCGTGGGATGCATTTGCAAGGCTACACCTGGACCAAAGGGGGTGGGGGGAGGGCTCCTCTCATGCTGGGTGGGAAGCTGAAAGATGGTCTGCATTACACCACACCAGATCCCTGTGAGCCAACCCGGCATGACTTATCCCAGCGGGAGTACAGAGGTACACCTCGTATCTGACTTTAATCCCAGTGAGTAAAAGAGTGTTCCAGCATAAAGCCCATGTTTAATATGCTATTTGTCATGTTATGTAATATTCTTTAGCACAGTACATCTCCAACTGAGCCTACAGTTTTTTGGTTTCTTTTTAGAATGCACAGTTTTATAGTTCTGCATTTATCCATTATTGTTCTCCAAGTACCGCATCCAGCATCCATTAAGCAAGCTAAATGTGCATTTCATAGTTTCCCCACACATTTTTGCAATAAACTACAGGAAAGGATGTTAAAACATCAGATAAAAATAGTGTGTGGTAATATTTGGTGTAATTTTTAAGGTTACAGAATGTTACGCTGATCTTCCATTCACTGAACTGCCTTTATTTAAGCAATTCTATTGTATGGTCATTCTCATTAAGCAACAACTCAAGCTGATGCTAAACTTTGAATTATCAATGCTACCTTAAATGGTGCAGAAGATCATGCTCCCTCTGATTGGCTGCTTAATTTCTGTGTCCACACAATCTTCCTATCTAGCAAAACATCTGATATTGCTCCGTTTTAAATCACAGCATCTGTGTTTAGTGTACCTAGGGTTTGGGACGCTAGGTCAAATATCCAGCATTCACCTTTCGCTTTGTTTTACTTTTCATTTGTAACACTGCAGTAACTACTTAAAATGGTGAAAATGGAATTAATGTTAAATATGCTGGATAATAAAATTAAATGTTGGCAGTCTTTTACCCTTATAATTAGAATGCTGCTGCTTGTGTATGGCTGGCATCGTTCCTAGATTGTGTGTATGTGGCGAAATCAAACAAGCTTTGATCAGAGTGATTTTATTGTGAGGTGGAAAGCAGATGGTAAAGAAAACTGCTATTGTCGCTTTATTTAACGCAAAGCAGATAGCATCTAATGTTATTTCACCAATAGATAAAAGCATCCATTTGCACTCCCAATGTATCTTTACCCTTTTAGCAAGTAGCTCATCTAAGGAGTCCAAGTTTAAAGACAAGATTTTCGCTTCCTAACAGTAGCTTATGTAGCTTCTTTCAGCATTAGTCCACTGGCATTGGTGGAAAAAAGGAAGAGGAGGGGGGAAGAAGGGGGGGAGCAGCCCACCCCAAACATTCACCCCAAAGTAGTCATAGCTGCTCAAAACTAACTACCATCAAGCGTCAGAGCCAGAGCTTGGGTTTTCCTAGAATTTCAAAACAGGAAATCTCTAGAAGCTACTGAATCACTGCTGTGTGAGGGGAGCAGTTATGTCTGATTCATCCGATGTAGATCACTAGTGTAGATTACTTTTTCTCCATTTTGTCTAGAGCGCCTCAGAGTCAGAACACCGTTCCACTCACCTGTTTGGACTTCCAGACCTCCAGCACTGGCATTCCAGCAATGATTGAGTTGGGGTCCTCCTGAGCGGCAGAGTTTACTGTATCGTTGGCTCCGATGACCAAAACCAGGTCAGTCTCTGAAAACAGCCAGAAACACAGGTTGAAACGAAAGAAAAACAAACTGAGGTTAAAGTGTTTAAACATGGTTACGGACTCAAGGGAAAGGGACTATGACAACAATTCAGCAGCGGGACCACGAGTTCCAAACCATACCGGGGAAATCATCGTTGATCTCCTCCATCTCCAAAACAACATCGTACGGCACGCCAGCCTCGGCCAACAGTACGTTCAGCTGCCCAGGCATGCGTCCAGCCACAGGGTGGATGCCAAACCTACACACACACACACACACACAAACAAGTCATATTTACATCTGTCAAAAATTTTGTACATACAGGGATTTCAAAGAGACCAAACCAGGCACCTCCATACAGTAGAGGTGGAGAAGGCTTTGAACGTGCCAGAGTAGAACAACTGATGAGGTGAGGGTCAGGCTGTTTGGCAAAGGTCAAGAGAGAAGAGGAAGTAAGCTGTGAGCTATCTTTTTAATGCTAGCGGTAGTAAAAGCCTGAGCAGAGGGGAAATGGCTATAGGAAGACGAACAGGCCCCTGAGGCTGCAAAGTGCCTTTATGACCTGACCTCACTGTAAAAAGGCCTAGATCACAGCCAACAGGCCCAGGGCACGTGCGCACGCACACGCACACAGGAAGTGGCAGCCCTAGATTTGTCTCCGCTCAGAACACTTACTGGAAGAGTGGCCTTGTTAGAAAAATGACCATCATTAAATCATTAGAGCCTGGATCACCTGTCCTCTCTGATCAGAGTCTTAAACCAAAAATGTAGGTCGTTTCCACTTTGGAAAACAGGTTCTTAAGTTCTTCCCGCTTGCAAAAACATTCAGGTCTTACCTGAAACACACAGGACAAACACAAAAAAACTACAAGCTATCCTTCATCGGTGTGTCATCAAATCACTATTTGTCAGTTCCTCTCAGTAAATTGAGCCATCACCTGAGGTAAGAGAGAGACAAGGCTGCCCAGTAATCACCTAAAAAGCAGACAGCCATTTAAACACACATCAAAAGTCTCAGACTTGGGATTTGTCAATCAGCATCCATGGTGTGGAAGGCTTACATAAGCTGCAGCTGCAGCAAGAGCATGCCGACAGACGGCACAGCGTCCAAGACCTGCTCTCCTGCCCGCCAAGCCAGCCTGACCTTCTGCTTTCCCCATTACCGCTGCTCCACACACACACACACACACACACACACACACACACACACACACACACACACACACACACACACACACACACACTTTAAAACATTCAGCTGCTTTTTACTATGACAGCTTACAGCCCATTGAAGACTTATGCTGCCTTTCTGGCTCAAGTTAAAACTGATCTCCAAACCAAGTTTCACACAACCCAGCAGCTAAAGCGCACCCACAGGTCACACTACGGACTCTGAATGTGGATCTGCAGGGCTGTTTACACCTGGAATCAGTGTGCATTTTTGGTGAGCGGATCACGTTCAGATTTCACTTGACTACGTGAAAAAACAGGTGTAAACTCGTCCGGGATACACTGCGATTACGGATGACGATCAGATCACTCAAAGCACATTCAGAGCTGGTCACAAATGCCTACTGACCGAATCTGAAATAAGTGTTAACGGGCAGCGTTTTTCTGTGTCCACAAAAGTGGAAATCTGCCTGCGGGAAAAAGTTAACACAAGTAATTATTTCTGTACAGAACTTCTAATGCCCTGAAACCACTGCACCCAATAGTCACGTCAAAAAGGCCATCCTGAATTGAACCAGACAGACAGACTCTGAGCAATACCCACAGACGCAGAACAAGCATTCACGCACTACCCACAGCCCTCTCATCAGAACAACACCCCCAGCCAATTAGCTACGAGAGAGTGAGAGGAGGAGGGAGGGGCCAGGGGACAAGAACGCTACCTAATCTGTCCACTCTCCGGCCACCCATCTCCCCCTCTAATCAACTGCAAATGCCCTAATTGGCAGCAGCTGTCGGGCTCCCAGATCAAACGAAGGAAAGAAAATTGCACAAGCTTCCGGCCTGCCTTGCTCGCCCTCTCTAGCTCTCCTCCTCTGTGGGCCCCGCAATGCCGACAGAGCCCGAGCCAGACGAACCGAGCGCTGCCGAGAGCCCGCGCCGCACCAGGTGGAATAACTAAGGAAGGAACGGATGGTTCAATTGAGTCGTTTAACCACGCTACAAATTGCATTTAGTGGAAAGAGAAACTTCACTCCAGTCACCGCAGCGACCCATGGGAGAATCAGCGAGAACGCTAATCTGGCATAGGAACGAAACAAGGCCCTCGAGGTGCACAGATGACCCCAATCAATACGCTCACAGCAAGACAACCGTGCACTTTCAAGCCTGAAGAAAGTTTCAAAAAGCAAAACATGGTCGCTGATCAATCCTGACCATAAAGGTGCATGCCAGCTGACCAGCACTTCACCCACCACATGCATAACAGGGGCTGGCAACAGACTCTGACATCCTGGAACTGATTAGAGAGAGAGAGAGAGAGAGAGAGTGCGTGTGCGTGTATACGTCTGTGTATGTGCACGCGCGCGCGAGTAAGCGAGTGTCTTTCCATGGTGCAGTGTGCTGTGGGGTCCTTTAAGAAAGGACACAGAGTAGACCATAATTAGTCTTTTCGCCATAATTAGTGTGGTGAGACCAGTGAGAACAACCAGTATCTGGTGGGATGACGAGAACAAAAGGGACAAGAGAGTGAGAGTGAAAGTGAGGGAGAAACACACACTCACTCTCTTTGGGCAGCACCATAACCATATGCAGCACATGACCATTATTGTAACGATAATGCAAAACTAACGAACTCAAACAGCCTCAACTAATTTACAGAAATGAGGACATCCACCAACATGTCGTCCACAAAACATTTAAACAGAACTAGTGAGGTGACCATGCTGGCATGAATTAGAGCTTGGGCCCAAAACCCTGGTTGAATGTAGTCTGACCCAAACAACAGCTTATTGTTTCATATTAAAATTTGATAAACTCAGAGTGATCCAATCTTCAGTTAAAGAGTTTTGTAAAATTGGCATACCATGAGCCTCAAAGGAACCAGTTTCTCTCTCCAACATCTGCTTCATCGAAAACAAACTAGCTTCAGTTTGGTAGTCAGCTGAGGGGAAGTACCAGTCTTTTTTATTTGACCGGTAAGACTTGAGAAAGCCAAACCCAGTTAAGAGTTTGAGGCCAAGGCTAAAACCTAACCTAGCTACAACCTTTTCTCACATTTGAAATTCTAAGGTGGTGGGCAGATAAACATGTCGCTTTAACAAACAAGTGCATTTAGCAGCTACAAGAACAACGGCTTTAAGAGGCTTCCCTACCAGTGGTTAAAAAAGGCTGGTTCACACCTACAGCAAATAGGAGGCCGAAGTGACGTAACTGCAGACAAAACAGCCGCGTGCTAGGGAGCGTTCTCCACTCGAAAACTGAAACATCATGGTCAGCCCGTGTGCTAATGCCCATGTGACTATTCAGGCGCTCATGTGCCGCGCAAGTGCTGCTGTAGTATGACATCTAAGCTCCAGTGTACAAACCACCTTTTTTCTACTAATTTCACATGATCTCATACTTTTTTGTTTTTGTAAAACTAGCTTTAAACAGAGCCGACTGGACTGGAGCCAAAACAGACTGAACTCAGAGCAGTTAAGCAGTGGTGATGAGGAAAAGCACTTGTTATTTAAACTGAAGTGTTTTGAAGACCTGAAATTAACATAATTTACATAAACTTAGCATTTCACAAATGTAGCATATGATGCATCCATATAAAATATTGATGTTCATGCATTTTCATTGACGACACCATTGACTATGATGGCTACTCGTGGCAGCCCTAATCAGAACCAGTTAGATAAATTAATGAGAATATAATAACAATAATAATAATAATAAAGAGAAATTAGCTCTACATCAGGCCAGACCAGGTATGGACAAATAGTTTAGAGTCGATGTGACAGAATTCCCGAGCCCAAGCCCCCAGGTCCTCTTCACCCCCTGCAACCAGGGGGGAGGCAGTGGGGCTGCAGGATTGTACAGTTTGCACCTGTTACACTGCTGCTCCACTGTTCCAGTACAGAGCATCCCCAAAACCACCAGAATACAAGACAAACCTGGACAGAATGTTGATATTCTAACAGTAAAACCGGGAAGTGCTACAGCCATGCTGTCGGGAAACAGGAAGATAAAGTGTAGGGCTGCTGATCACCTAGGTGACCTACTCATAGTGAGATGTTCAAGCTGTAATCTACAAACACAGACACACTCTAGACCCCCCTGTGAGAACCAGGAACAGAAGCAGTAACGGGAAAAAACAAAAAACCCACACATCAACAGCTCAAAGAGTTGTTTAGAGGACGTTACACTGTGTACATGTGTGTGTGTGTGTGTGTGTGTGTGTGGGGGGGGGGGGGTTGATGGTATACCTGATTTTCTTGCCCTGCTCAGTAAGTGATTTGACCAGGTCAGCAATGGGATACTGTGCCTTAGCAGCACACAGACCATAACCTGCAAAAGAGAACACATCATATAATGTGCCATGAGGGGGTAAATATTATATATATCAAATCATATCAATCATTAAATAATACACACGCGCACACACACACACACACACACACACACACACACACACACACACAGGACAAATTTCCATAATGAGTGCGTGTATATATATATATATATATATATATATATATATATTGGGCAAATTTCCATAATGAGTAGTGATCATGCATTTTCACAATTATTATTATTATTATTATTATTATTACTACTACTACTACTACTACTACTACTACTACAACAACTACTACTACTATTATTAGTAGCTTCTTTCTATTAGTAGTCCCTATTACTTATTTTATCACTATAATTATGAGCATTAGTAGTAGTAGTCGTCAGATTTTACCATCCTGTCTGTATTTACACACAACTTTACCCACATAGACTGGCAACTCCGTACCAAAATATCTGCTTTGTCCAAGAACTGTTTTCTTTTATTCCCCTTAACAGGATCAGTAGGAATTCACTGATCGCATACAATAGGATTCCTTCTCTAGAATAAAGTCACGTAAGAAAACTGAACGGATAATTGAAAGCTTCAACTACAGCTGACAGGATCTGATAAACCTTTCGCAACATCCGACAGAGCGTCTACTTTAAAACACACAGCACGCTGCAGTGGGCATGTCAAAAACTCACGCCTCAATACTCCTAATGATTTTCTACCTTTTCCCCCCCTCCATTTCTTTTTACATAAGCATTCGTCTTAAGAAAAACAATCTTGCCCAGAAAAGTCCAGTGTCAAACAAAAAAGGGCTTAAATGTTTTCGCAGCCGTCAATCACACAAAGTGACTGTGACGGCACCAATTATAAGAAACGTTAAAATCAAAACAATGTTGTGGAACCCACAGAAAACAAGAGTAGAGTGGTCAGGGAGAACCCATTTGCCAAGCTCTGGCTGGTGTGCGTATTTCGAGACCAGAGACACTTGCAGCTGTCCCGACTCTGAATGCACAACAGCAGGCTGAGCAGGCAGCATGGAGAGGGCTGGACGCCTTAGAGTTTGCTGGACAGGCATTTGTTTTTTTTTGTTTTTTTTTAAAGTGCCGTCTCTGTTGTGCTTGGCCTCGCAGGCTTGTTTATTCTGGACAGCAGCGTTTATCATCTCAACTCATTTCTTTTCATATTCCCGTGTTTAATTGCTCAGATTCTCCACCATTGCGGTGCCTCCAATGGCTTGATCTCCCCGACCTGCTGTCGGATCATAAAATGCGACTGTAAAACAGTCTGTTGCAGAGAACAAAGTGATCCAAGGGCCACGACCATCACTGGAGGCCATTCCGGAGGCCTCGGAGGTTTCCAGACATCATTTAGAGGAACTGGCCATTCAGGCAGAAAAACAGTGAGTCACCTGGAGAGCTTTTTGAGGACGAACAACTCCAAATAACTAGACATCCTAATCGTCCCAAACTATAATCAAAAGGTTAAACACAGCGAAAGTGTGTCAAAGCAGTCAAAGTGGTTGTTTGTCTGTGTCTGTGTGTGTGACGCACACACCAAGAGAGCCACAGACAGATAAACCGGACCTCTCAAAGGCTTGAGCTTGCACAACCACATGCCTCCGCCGCGCTTCTTCTAAGGGCCGAGGCAGAATGCAAGGACACATATTGCACAACTACACATCCAGAGCCTCCATAAATCCTATATAAAAACAAAACCCCAGCTTCTAAGACCACCTTGGAATAGGGCAGAGTAAAGGCCTTGCTTTGGGGGAGCTCATCCTGAGCAGGAAAGAGGTTTAAAATTGCAAGTGATGTAATGGGGGTCAGCCAAGGTTAGTTAAACAGACAGAACATGATGGAATGTTTGAAAACTGTTGACAGCACACTTCGGTCCTGGTTAGGTTTGAGCTGGAGACCCCCCCCCCTCTCTCCCTCCCACATAGTGGCCTGGAACAATGTCTGAAGTTACCTGGAACAATAATGATGTTCTGGGCCTCCTTGATCATCTCAATGCTCTGGTCCACGTTGACCTCAGTATGGGTGCCCGTGATCTCCATGGGTTTGCCTGTGCCGGTGGAGGAGGTGCCGTAGCCCCCGAGGATGACGTTGGCCAGGGAGCGGTTCATGGCCTACACGGGAGCACAGAGCCACACACACACACACACACACACACACACACACACACACACACACACACACACACACACACACACACACACACACACACAGTCAACTGCCAAGCGACAGAGTCCCCCCCCCCCCCCCCCCTCACAAAGAGCTTTTCAGAGCAGTTAGAGTGCCTCTTAGTGGAACTTGGTAGGAGCAACACACATTTAACGTAGCGGATGCTTTCCTGCAAACTACATAGCATACCCAACCATACTTCCAAAAGTATCCACACATGCATTCTAATTGTTTTACTGGTCTGTAACACAGTGAAATAACGTTCTCCGATCTCCATTGGGATGGGTTAGAACCAGAATTAATCTGGGAACATCAGAACCTGGGGTCGGTCTCACAAAACAGCTCTGTTTAACAGCTCTGCAGGCCTGACTTGACTTCATGATCCAGAACCCTAAACTTAACCTGTCCCAGAGGAGGTAAGGCATGCAGCATATGTGGTCATGTTAATATAGCCTGGCAAAGAGATCCACCATAAAGTTGTGGGACATAACATTTGAGATTAGTTGAGCTTATCCAGGATTTTAACAATGAAATATTGGTTAATGAGACCCATCTCTCTCGCTCTCTCTCTCTCGCTCTTAAGCCAGACACTTATTTATGGAATCATCAATAAAATATATACTAAAAATCTGTATAATTTTTTGTAATGTAAAATACATATGATACATAAATATGATTCCCAGAAGATATTGTTACAGAATTGGGGGGGGGGGGGTATGGGGGGGCTACACCTCAAAATAATAAAAAAAAAAAAAAGGATAGAACGAGCCGGTGTCTGGATACTTATGAACGCACTGTGTTAATAACATAACAGATTTAGAAAGCAGAAGTCCAATCACACACACACACAGACACAAAAGACCAGGGAGGGGAGATGGGGGGTGGGTGGAATACTCACTACTCCAAACTTTTAAGCAATGGTTACAATGTACCAAAAAAAAGGGATGAGGTAAGAGCCAGAGCCCTGAGGTCAGTGTCAGTGGGAGGGGTATAAAGAGCACCCAGTCGTTTCCCAGTCGCTCAGTTTAAGGTGTACGGTAACACTAGAGATGACTGAGTGTAACGCACACCTTCTCCTGGGGAGCGAGGCAGGGAAAGGATGAGGAGGCTGGGCCCTTACCACACACATGATGTAGGAGAGGATGGCTCCAGACGAGCCGATGAGGGCTCCCACGATGGTCAGTAGGTTGTTGTTGAGCAAGAAGCCCTCAGCGCACAGAGCCCATCCTGAGTAGCTGTTCAGCACGGTGATCACCACGGGCATGTCCGCACCACCAATAGCTGCGGTCAGGGTCACTCCCTACACAGGATGTTTGAGATACATTGAGAGGCAAGAAGACACTGTAACCCATAATGATGGCGGCTCATATTTATCTGCTAACTTTTAAATACAAATAAAAGGAACAGCGAGGAACAGGCGAAGTGAGATGGTAAATAAGAAACAGGATCTATTACAAGGCAGAGCAGCACATTTGACACAGATCTGGTTGCACTGGGCCTCACTTAAAGAATGAGATGTTTGTCAAAACACCAAGTATTCATTTCAGACTTTTCTATGATATCATGGCTGTATTAGCCTACAATACACCAACCCTGAGGGAATGGGCTTAAACAAAGCCAGCTACCACACTTTAGGTTCGAAAATATTCCTTAATAAGCAGAAGAGCTGTGAACTTAAACGCTATAAAATCACCATCTCAAGCCTTGATTCCAAGTCTCAGGTGTTTACCTTTACGCCGATGACTGTTCAAAAGATGGTGTATAAAGCTGTCATGGTTTCCTGATTATTGACAAATGGTCAGAGGTACGGAGAAGCCAACATTTACTGAAGCGTAAACAGAGGGGCCTCTCCCAGCTCGGACTCAAAATTTCATTATTATAGTTTACCCTAAAGCACTCATCATATGACAGTGAGACAGTGGATTCCACATGCAATGGAGAGAGGAGAGAAGGAGGAAAAAAAAAAAAAAAAAAAAAACAACCCCAGATGGAGGCCTTCCTGTGATCAGAATCACTTCTCTGTAACTCTACAGATGTCCTCAACACTTGACTGTAAGTGTAGAAGAGACTATTTAAATAGCCTTATCACACCTCAACCATTGAATACGAGTACTTAATTCAGTCTCACTGCCACCGGTGTATAAAATCAAGCACCCAGCCATGCAGTCGGCCAAGGGTCGCTCAAAAGAGGTCACTGAATTCGAGCGTGATATTGTAATTTGATGCCACTGTTGTAACAAGGGAGTTTAAGTGGCAGACCACATACAGTGGCAGAGTGCAGATATTTAGTGCTGACTAAATATCTGCAGTTCCAAAGCTGCAAAGGGGGACAGCCTCCATACGAATGGCTGTGGATTTAGAATAAGATATCATAAAAGCTCCTGTAGGTATAATGTGTAGGTGTCCCAATACTTTTGTCCATGTAATGTATATCTGTATCCTATGGCTTTTTAGCCAAGTTTAGTTACATCACACAGCAGTTTTACAGAGAACTGGGTTCAAACTGCCCTAGTGAGCAAGTCGGCAATGGCGTGGAAAAGGCTCCTTCACATCAAGAGGAACCAGTTCTCCTCTAGTTGAGACCGATAGCAAATAAAATATGAAGAAATACAGAAATAACTAATGGATATACAACAGTTAAGGATAGAATTGATCCTGACACTACACAGAAGAATAAGACTAATCAATTTATGAAAAAGGAATGCAAATGTGGCCCTCATGCATCTTAGATTGAATATTAAGGGCTTAACTGAACAATGTGATGTACTCAAATAGTCATGTGCATAGGTCACCACCAAGGAAATTTTCTTCAGTCAAACATTTAGTCTCTCACCATCACAGCAGACAGAGCGGACACGGAGCCGAGACAGGTGATGCCCGTGGTGTAGCTTGGGTCCAGCATGTAAGGGACAATTCCACCAACACTGGCAGCCATTAAGCTAGCGTTCAGAACATGGCGGCCAGGCAGCATGAGGGGGGCAGAGTTCAGGAGACCTGCGGGCAAGGAAGAGAGAGATGAAGCTTTACAGATAAAGCCAGCTTTAATGCAAGAATTTAAACTGAAACAGCTTCAAGGATATTCTTTAGCATGACTGGGAAAAGGGGTCAGGACAAGCAATTCGGAAACAGGAAAACGCTGCCCGAAGGTGCTCCTCCATTTACAATACATTCATATGTTTCCTGTCCTAGTCCTAATATTCTAGCGCTCTGCATGCTTATAAAGCAAATCATGTCTTATAACCAAGCAGTATCAGCTGAACATCTAAAACGCTCTACCTTTAACAGCAAGGCTGAAACTGATTGAGTTCAGCCTATCATCTTGCATAGCAAGTGCACAGATCCTTCTAAACCTGTGAAGTTTGTGATACAGTTGGATTGGAATACTGCGTACTCTACCGACTTCAAGCGTTCAAGCCCAGACTGAAAGGAGAAATGCATGCAGGCATAAAAATGGAAGTTGTAATCTTCTGCATCAGCACAGGCCTCCAGGTTCCAGAGCGCTGGTGGAGGAGTGGGAAAGCTCCTGGAGATAATGTGTTCCAGCTTTGGGGAACAAGTGGAAAATGACTGGGGGGGCGGAGGGGACTAATTAGTGCCAAATTCTGAGAGGTTCCGCCTGGCCAAGCTTTAAACACAGGGCATGTGTGGCACTGCTGGGCCAGCCTGTCAACAAACACAGACAGAACCACCAGCTACACGGTCCCAGACTACACCCGCACCACCGTGAGCTCGGGCCCAAAATATCTGTGGATGAGAGAGGGGGGAAAAACTAGCATAAATGGACTGGTAAATACTTCTGCTTTTACTGGCAGGAGAGAATTGAAGCTAAGGTGTGTTCTAGGGTTCTGAGTCTACCCATGCCAGAAGTGGATATGGAGTCCTTGGAGTTAAGGCTGGCAAATAAGGAACAGAAATAAGAAGTATTGGAGCGATACAATCATGATCAAATATTACACACAGTATGGTACTAGATAGAGTTAATGTATCACAATCATGTTTCCCAAAAAAAGTTGGACAGGTGAAGCCTGAAATAAAGGCTTTTGTAGGCACCTTGCAGTTTGCCATAAGCAACCAGAGATCCACTAAAGGTGACACCACCGATGTAAGTTCCCAGGTAGGCCACAATCTTCGTGAGGTTGGCTGCAGGGTCTGTGGCAAAGTGGGGGTACTCCACCATGTACTCAGCAACACAGGTGAGCACGGCAGCCAGACCGACCAAGCTGTGGAAAGCAGCCACCAGCTGTGGCAGGTCCGAAATCTGGATCTTCTTGGCAATGGCGAGACCTGAAAAAGAGACAGCACAGGAGAATTAGCCCTGCTGGGAAATGGGTCACATCAGAGGCAGCAGGGTGCATGTGTGCATGTTGATTTCTGTGTAGCTCAGAGGTGAGGGAGGACGCTGTGTGCGAGTGTGTGTGTGTGAGTGTTTGTAAGGGGGCTTGTTTGGGGCTGGCTGGAACCTGAGGGTTTAAATTAGCATCTGGAATCAAGCAGGCTTTGGTCTGGGCTGGGGCTGCTCAGGATGGTTTAAACTCTGTTCCAGCAGGTTTCCAGGAATAATTAGCAATTTAGATTAGACATGACTGCCTACAAAGAGCAGTCCCGTGCTGTGTGACTCACGACCTGATGACCATTACCTGGGCTTGCAGGCTGGTTACTGACTCACTTGCTTGTTCCCGCTTGCCCACAAACACACTTGTGGTGGGGGGTATAAAGGGGTGTTCAAAGACTTCAAAGAATGACACACTACTGTAGAAACGGACATGCACACTCACAAACACATACACAGTTTCACTCACCAGCGGTGCCACCCACTGCCATGGCAGCAGTCATCTGGCCCAGGAGCTCAGGACTGGGCTTCAGAACCCCGAAAGTGGCAGCAATGCCACCTGCCACACCAATCATACCAAGAGCGTTACCCAGGCGTGCAGTGGACTGGGTTGACAGGCCACCCAGAGCTCCGACACAGCACAGACCAGAGCCCAGGTACATCATCTGCACGCACAAAGAAGAAAGTCAAATATGGCAAGAACCTGGATTACAGAAATGTAGAACACTTACTACATCATGCATAAATTTGGGCACCGCTGGGCAAATGACACATTTTGCAGTTATTGTTAATTGAGATGATGTAAACACAGCCTCTATAGCTAACCAAAAATATTTTCTGCAAATCCTAATGCAACACTTACATGACATAAAAAAATGAGGAATATATTCAGATACATTTATTTAGGCTATAATGTGCGCACACACAGCTTGATAAACAAATATTATACAAATAATAAAATTTGTAAATAGGCTTTAAAGTCAGGTCATTCCAAAAGCTTCAGTTTCAGCTCTCTTCAGGTGGTCCATGGTGGTTTTGAGGTATGTTTTGCATCATTATCCTGTTGCAGAAGCAATCACCTTTTCAGCTCCAGCCTTTAACAGATCGATTTGTAGCCTTAAAACATCCAGAATTTCCTCCCTCCATCTGTGCGATACGGTCAATGCCACTGGCAACACCACAAGCCCAAAGTGTCACAGACCAATCCCAATGCTTCACCGTTAGTAGGATATTTTTTTCATAAAGGCAGTTCCTATTTTTATTTAAATGTACCTTTGGCTGATTTTAGCCAAAAGAGTTCTATAAGACTTCCAGTTTACTACACTCGACCAGACGTGTTTCTCTCTTATTAGCACACTGTAGAAACTGCAAGTTGAAAATGCTTGACCCAATGCAGATTTGTTTTAAGGAACTATATCTTTGTCCTTATTTGATAAATTGACATGGTTTGAGGTTAACTTGTGATATGATGCTAACTGCTGGCCATAAATCTCCAATGACTTGAGCTGCATACTTCCAGTGCAAAACTAAAGAAACAGTCAT